>NW_026706283.1:0-177148 GCF_029867415.1 Vicia villosa
TTCAGAATGAACTTAAACCTATGCTTTGACAAAAAGCTGTCCTTGGTTGACTTTTGAAAAGGACCTATAATCTTTTGTACCATATCTCTCAAATGAAGCATTTCTGGCCTTGGTTTGTGAGAGACAAAGTTGTAGAGAATCCAATTTCATTCCAAATAGGCTTTGAGTGAGCAATTTCTGATGTTCCATGTCAAAGTTATGGCCAGTCAAAGTTGAGTTGACTTTCTCCTAAAGAAACCCTAATTTGAACTTTTTTGCATTTGTTCATTTCTGAGTTTCTATTGATGAATCATGATCAACCTTTGATCAAATGATGGATATATTCTCCCATACTTGATGTGGACCAAAAGTCAGAGGTTTTGACTGTGCTTTGACCATGGTTGACTTTTAGGTCAAACTAGTTGACTGTGGATCATCTGAGCTGTTGAACAAGTAAACTTTGGAAATGGGCCTTGACTTTTGACATAGAGGTATCTTGGATCATAATGGGCCATGGAGAACTTCATTAGAGGCCTTGTTTTGCTAATTCCCTCAGGAGAATACCAAACCCTAACTTTAGTAGACTCTTGCTCAGGAGAATGACTTGATGAATCTCTTGAGCTTTTGAACCATTATGACCGAAATATGGAAGGCAAATTTTGGGGTATGACACCAGCGACATATTTTAGCGACGTAGAAAACACGTGGCTCATTATTTTCAGTAGCGACGTGAAATACACTTCGCAAGGTGTTTTTAAATTTTAAATAACTTTATAGCCATAAAGTAATCAGAAGTCAGACATTGGGGTATGTGAAAAAAGTTGCGACGTGGAATACACGTCGCTACATTAAGTTTATAAATTAAAATATAAAAAGCTATAACATTCATATGGGGGGAAGATTCAAATTTTAAAAAATTTAGTTGTGACGTTACAAACACGCCGCAACATTTAGAAGGAAAACACAACGTTACACTGAATTGACATGGTGACAGCATTGCAGGCAGAGACATTAATTAATGTTACCGTTGTTATGTTGCGACGCGAGTCTCACGTGGAAAATAGCGACGTGATTCTCACGTCACTACTTTGTGTATTTATTTACGCGTTTCACTTCACTCCACTACCATTCATCACAATTTATCTTCATTGTTCTCTCCCAAAACCAAAACCAGTAACCCTCCTCTCCCAAAATCCTCAATTGCAATAACAATTTAATCTTTCATACCTTTCAATCCCAAATATTTTTCAAAAATTTCACATATTCTTATATCAAAGGTAAGTTACATCAGTATTTTTTACAATTTCGTTCTATATTCATACTATATTATGTTTTTAATGTTTTGTGAACTTTGTGGCCATTTTCTCCATGATCCCAAAGGAGTTTGAGAAAACTTTTAACAACTGACTTGAAGTATGTAGCAAGGGCTTTCCAAAGAGACCAATAGCATGAAAATCCATGGCTTGAGCTATGAGATTTGATTTTGCAAAGAAGGCTCCATAACATTTGAAAAACTCCATGAACATGAAGAAGTTATGAACCAAAACCATTTCAAAATGAAAGATTCCTTTCTTGCAGCTCCTCTAACTTGTTTGAGGCACCAAAATAATAAGATTACACTTTCTTTTGAGCTATAATCGAAGTGCTTAAGCCATTAACCATTGAACCATTCCATTAAGGGCATAAATATCACACTTCTATTCTAGTAAAGTGGCTTTAATCACCAACAACTCTTCTCTTGAGCCACTACAATGTCTCTTCTGCACCAAAAGCATTACAAACACCACAAGCAAGCTCCTAATGTTCAGAATAAATTCATGGAAGTATGCTTGAGCCTTGTACTTCACCGTTAGAAATCCATTTTTCTCATTTCTTCACAAACAAACTAAACACTGTTAGAACATGAAATGTTCTTATCAATATTTCTAGTTTTGATGATATCATTATACATGAATTTTGTATAAGACAATGTGGTACTCTAATTATTCATGTTTTCCATTTCAGGAAAAGTCTAAAAGAGTATGCACTAAATCATCATTCAGAAACTCTGACCTAGAAGATCTGGATGGCTTCATCAGAACATGGTCTGGAAGACATCACAACATGGTCTTGAAAAAATCAGAACATGATCTGGAAGGCATGAGAAGATGACAATCAGAAGCAAGGCTCTAAAGATCTGATGGTATCACGCTACAAAGAACTTCCAAAGTCTGATGACTGAAATTACATTTGCACCAACGCTGAAGACTCTGATATTCAAACGTCATTCTAATAGTCTGAGTCTAGAAGCAAGTACAATATGAAAAAGGTACAACGTCAAATCTTTCTGACTGACAAAAGGAACGTTAGAAGCTACAAAAGGCAAAGTCAGTAAGAGCAGTTGAAACAAGGCTCGAGGTAGTTGACAAAAGAGGGAAACATTAAATGCAACATTGTACTATTCATGTAAAGCATTTAATGCTGTCCAACGGTCACATTTCTCACTGCCATATAAAAGAGAAGTTCTGTTTGTTGAAAACGTTACACACACGCTGAGAGAGAACTTACGCTGTCAAATTGGTCTTCAACGCTATCACACAAAAAGCAAAGAAACTTCATCTTCAACCTCACAAATCTTATAATATTTTAGTGAGTGTTAGAACTTAATCTTGAGAGAAAAATCACTTGGTGATTATAGCTTATTTAGAAGAACATTAAACTCTTGTAATATTGTTTACTATTTTTTGTAAAAGGGAATTCCTAGAGTAATCAAGTTGTGATCTATATACTCTAGAAGACTTAAAAGTTGTCTAAGTGGAATACCATTGTAATCAAGGTTGATTAGGGGATTAAATCCTCAGTTGAGGTAAATCACTATGTAAGGGGTGGACTGGAGGTAGTTTGATTAACAACAAACTAGGATAAAAATAACTGTGTGATTATTTTTTTCTTCCATTTTTTAGAAACAACCCTTATTCAATCCCCCCTTTCTAAGTGTTTTTCACTCCTTCAATTGGCATTAGAGCGCCGGTTCTAGGTGCAAACACTTAACCGTGTTAGAGAAAAGATTCAGGAAGAAAAACACGCTATGGCAACTCCTACTCCACCACCAACTAATACTGAACAAAGCAACAATGGTAACTCTAGCTTTAATGGATTCAATAGACCACCAGTCTTTGATGGTGAGAACTTTGAATATTGGAAAGATAGGCTTGGAAGCTACTTTCTATGCCAAGATGGTGATCTATGGGACTTAGTGTTGGATGGTTACACACATCCGGTAACTACTCGTGGAGTCAAGATTACTAGACATGCTATGAGTGATGAGCAAAAGAAAGAGTTCAAAAATCACCACAAATCAAGGACTGTATTGTTAAATGCCATTTCACATGCTGAGTATGAGAAGATCACAAACTGGGAAACTGCTCATGATATTTTTGAATCTTTGAAGATGACTCATGAAGGAAATGCACAAGTCAAGGAGACAAAAGCTCTGGCTCTCATCCAGAAGTATGAAGCCTTCAGAATGGAAGATGATGAAAATATTGAAGCAATGTTTTCTAGATTCCAGACTCTGACAGCTGGATTGAGAGTTCTTGACAAGGGATACACAGAAGCTGGTCACGTTAAGAAGATAATCAAAAGTCTACCCAGAAGATGGGGACCAATGGTTACAGCATTAAAGATTGCAAAGAATTTGAATGAAGTATCTCTTGAGGAGCTTATAAGTGCTCTGAGGAGTCATGAGATTGAGCTTATTGTAAATGAGCCTCAGAAGAAAGGTAAGTCTATTGCTTTAAAATCTAAAAATAAACATTGTGCTAACGCTTTTCAGGAAGAAGAGGAAGGATGTGACGATTTAGAGTCAGAAGAAGAAGATGAATTGTCTCTCATATCCAGAAGGGTGAATCATCTCTAGAAGAGCAAGCAGAGAAGATTTAAGAACTTCAAGAAACCTGAAAAGGGAGAATCTTCTAAACACAGAAGATCTGGCAAGAAGAAGGTAGTGTGCTATTAATGCAAAGAACCTTGACACTTCAAGAATGAATGTCCTAAGCTTCAGAGGGAAAAGCCCCGAAAGAAGTTTGAAAAGAAGAAAGGCATGATGGCTACATGGGATAACTCGGATTCATCTGATCAAGAGTCAGACTCTGAAGATGAGCAAGCTAACATAGCACTCATGGCAACAGTTGATGCTGAACAAGAATCTACTTCTGATTCAGACTCTGAAGAGGTATTTTCTGAACTCACTAGAGAAGACTTAGTTTCTAGCTTATCAGAACTTCTGGAAATCAAGAGTAAACTTAGTCTCAAATACAAAAAGCTCAAAAATATTTTTCCATCTGAAACTAAGAGATTTGAAATAGAAAACTTTGAACTAAAAGAAAAAGTTTTAAAATTAACTAAAGATGTTGAATCTTTGAAAACATCTTCAAGTTCAGACACGTCTATTCCAAGCACTAACAATATTCTGAAAGAATATGACTTGAGCTTCAGAAAGTTCTTATCTAGAGGTATAGGCAGAAGTCAGTTAGCCTCTATGATTTATGGTGTTAGTGGAAACAAAAGGGTAGGTATAGGTTTTGAGGGAGAAATCCCATATAAACTAGAACCTGTTGATAAAATGATCGTTGAATACAAACCTTTGTATGAACAGTTTAAGTATGGTCATTCTCATGATATCAAACACACATCACACTCTAAAAGTTTCCATCTCGCACACACAAAGAAACATGCTGTTGCACATTCTGGAAAAACTTATGTAAAATCTCAGTTCAATCAGAACGTGAGAAGGACTAACCCCAAAAGACCCAAAAGAATGTGGGTACCTAAGGATAAGATAATTCCTGTTGCAGTTCTCTTTCACAGCACAAAAGACAAACATGTCATGGTACCTGGACTCTGGGTACTCACGTCACGTGACGGGAAGAAGGTCTATGTTCCAAAGTCTGGAAGTTAGATCTGGAGGAGAAGTGAAGTTTGGAGGGAACTAGAAGGGCAAAATCATAGGCTCAGGAACCATATGTATTGGTATATAACTACTGTTCTTTTAGTAGATGGATTAGCTCATAATTTATTATCCATAAGTCAATTAAGTGACAATAGTTATGACATAATCTTTAATCAAAATTCTTGTAGAGCTGTTAGTCAAAAGGATGGCTCAATCATATTTACAGGAAAAAGAAAGAACAACATTTATAAGATTGATCTTTCAGATCTTAAGAATTAACAGGTTACTTGCCTTCTGTCTGTTAACGAAGGAAGAGCAGTGGGTATGGCACAGAAGATTGGGTCATGTTAGTATGAGAAAGATTTATCAGATTATCAAACTCAATCTGGTCAGAGGACTCCCCAATCTGAAATATAAATCAGATTCTCTTTGTGAGGCATGTCAGAAAAGGGAAGTTTTCAAAACCTGCGTTTAAGTCTAAAAATGTTGTTTCCTCTTCTAGGCTTTTAGAACTTCTGCACATTGATCTGTTTGGCCCAGTCAAAACAACATCAATCAGAGGCAAGAAATATGGATTGGTCATTGTAGATGACTACAGCAGATGGACATGGGTAAAGTTCTTAAAAAACAAGGATGAGTCACATTCTGTGTTCTTTGACTTCTGTAATCAAATTTAATCTGAAAAGGAATGTAAAATCATAAAAGTCAGAAGTGATCATGGTGGTGAATTTGAGAATAAATTCTTTGAAATTTATTTTAAAGAAAATGGTATTTCCCATGATTTATCTGGTCCTAGAACTCCACAACAAAATGGAGTTTTAGAACGAAAGAATAGGACTCTCCAAGAAATGGCCAGAACCCTAATCAATGAGACTAATATGGCTAAGCATTTCTGGGCAGAAGCAATTAACACAACATGTTATATTCAGAATAGAATCTCCATTAGGCCTATTCTCGATAAGACTCCTTATGAATTGTGGAAGAACAGAAAACCCAACATTTCATATTTCCATCCATTTGGATGTGTTTGTTATATTCTGAATACTAAGGATCATCTAAACAAGTTTGATTCCAAAGCTCAGAAGTGTTTCCTTCTGGGATATTCTGAACGCTCTAAGGGCTACAAAGTATACAACACTGAAACTCTGATAGTTGAGGAATCAATCAATTTCAGATTTGATGATAAGCTTGGCATTGAAAAGCCAAAGCAGAATGAGAATTTTGCAGATATAGACATTTCTGATCCAGGTCATGAAGAGCCCAGAGGAAAGGAAGTGTTAGAAGATCAAGTTGCAGCTTCTTTAGAGATTCTCAAAATATCTGAAGAGCCAACACTCATAAGATCTTCAAGATTCAACTCTGCTCATCCAGAAGATGTTATAATTGGAAAGAAAGATGATCCCATCAGAAGAAGATCATTTCTAAAGAACAACACAGAATGCCAATTTGGTTTAGTTTCTTTGATTGAGCCAACATCTATTGATAAAGCTCTAGAAGATGCTGACTGGATTATTGCTATGCATGAAGAGTTAAATCAGTTTACAAGGAATGATGTTTGGGATCTGGTTCCAAGACCTAATTAGGATTCAAAATTATTGGAATAAAATGGGTATTCAGAAACAAGCTGAATGAGAAAGGTGAAGTGATCAGAAACAAAGCCAGACTGGTTGCTCAGGGCTATAGTCAACAACAAGGTATTGACTACACCGAAACCTTTGCACCAGTGGCCAGGTTAGAATCTATTAGATTGTTAATTTCTTTTGCCACTCTTTATCAGATGGATGTTAAGAGTTCCTTTTTAAGTGGTTATGTAGATGAAGAAGTCTATGTTCACCAACCTTGTGGTTTTGAAGACTTTAAGTCTCTAGATCAGGTTTTTAAACTAAAGAATTCCTTATACGGTTTGAAGCAAGCTCCCAGAGCTTGGTATGTGATTGGCCACCAATTTCACCTTGTTCCTATGTTCGAATCAATGGAAAAGCACTTCATCCGGTGGTATTCTAAGTTGTTTCAGTCTAGTTCTTTTTAGTTTTATTAATTTTCATATTTGAGTTTGGTGTGTTATCTTTTCTAGTTTTTGCTATTTTTCCATTGCTTTTGATCTTGTGTTGGTAGTGTTTTAAGTTATGCAGATACAAGGCACGATTCAAGACAAGAAAAAGTGAGTTTTGGTGAGACAGAGTTGTGATACAGCCCCCCATGTCATGTGACACGACCGTTTCACACTTGCTGAAGAGAAATACTTAAAGATGGTGAAAGCCAGAAGTCAGAGATCCGACACGGTCACTCGTATCCTGTGACACGGCCGTGTCAGACTTGTGCGCAGAAAAAGATTCGTTTTCAAATATTTGAATCAGTCACTTAAGGAAGGGCATTGTGGACTTTTCGAAAGTAAATAATTGCTGAGAGATATTTAGTCACTGTTTGGAGAGGAGAAAAGGACTTTTTTTTATTACTGAAGAACGATAGAACAAGGATTGGAAGCGATAGGGTTTGAGGCGAAGAAATCTTCAAGAGCATCCGCAATTGAAGATCCATTCACACTTCTCTTATTGTAATGTCTTCATCCTTAATTTCTGTTATCTTGACATTTGCCATGAGTAGCTAAACTATTACTTGTTAGGGTGAAATCCCTGGATCATGTGATGTAACGAATTACCTTTACCGTTTGTTTTCTGATTATCTTTATGAAATTCAGCTTATGATTAAAATTTCTTATTGCTTCATTATATTGGAAAGTATTTTGGTTATTCACGATTGGGATTTGGTTTGACAAACCGACTCAATGCTTTTTAATCATAACGTTATCACTGATAATCACTTATGAATAAGGGTTTGATGAATAGCGATCATATTATCCGGGCTATGTCTTATAGAGTCTTGGTATAAAATTATCGTGATCAGGAATGAAAAGATGGTTTTAATCTCAAGAAGTTTTTCACTAAGGAATTAGGAAAACTCAATGTTCGGCATTGGTAGTTGAGAATTTCTTAAGTTAATCTGTTAATTGGTAATTATTTCGTTACAAAGCGATTCACACATCTATCCTAACTGGTCTTCGCATATTTTCATTAGTCAAACTATTTCATCCTCTCGTTTTACATAAGTTGTTATTTAAATTAAAAATCAAATTCAAACACCCCAATGACTTTTTATTCAATTTCACTATTGTGAAACATATAATTCCTACGCATTCCCCGAGTTCGATACTTGGGAAATTAACTCCTTTATTACTACATCGGTAAAAATATTACACTTGCTATTTTACCGATCAAGTTTTTGGCGTCGTTGCCGGGGACTGCCAAATTATAAGTTGAAAAATAGTTCAATTGAATTTTTGTTGCTTTGCAACTAAAATTTTTATTTTTATTTGTCTGATATTTCATTTGTTTATTACTAATAATTGTCTAATCTTTGTATGCGAGGTAAGGCCTCAGCATAATTTCTTTTTGACGCAGATCCAGAACGATCACTACGAGCTAGACTTCGAAAAGCGAAGCAAGAACGACTGGAAGCGTTAGAAGACATTCTGACAACTTCAGAATATGATAACGAGGAAATTCTCTCTATTCATTCTGAGCATTTAGATTCGGAGGCTGAAATGATGGCAGCTCCCGTAGAAAGGCTGTTAGGTGATTATGGTGGAGCAAATGCACCAGCTAGCCAGATGACAATTGTAAATCAACCGGTCGATGTTGCTCACTTTCAGCTACACCCAGCAACGATTAGACAGTTGGAGAAGAAACCATTTTCAGGAAGAATAAATGAAGATGCTAATAAGCATTTACAAAGGTTTCTTACTATGACAACATCTCTAAAGATAGAAGGACACTCTGAAGAAGCCAAGAAGTTGGTTATGTTTCCTTTCATGTTAGCGGATGATGCTGAAGAGTGGTGTCATACCCTAATTTTGACCCCCCCTGAGATGTTACTCCTTCAGGCATTTCACCAAACTCAAGACAAGTACTCAGAACAGTCACTCTTTCATTTGGTACCTAAATCAAGGATGCTCAAGGACAAAGGAGTTCAGGCAAAGGACCAATCAACATGAGAAGGGCTTCTAATACTATAATGGGACTCAGATGATTCATTTACCCACCTATGTTGATTAGACATCAGTCATCAGGCCTCGGGTTTGCTCAGATCACCAGGATAGGGTTTTGAGCCCATCAGGGACTGAAATCAGGGACCACATTTGGGAAACCCTAAAAAGCCCCAGGGCATCACTCAGAGGATTCAATCATCTTCAAATGATGCATATGACAATGTCCATTAGGCATTGTACTTCAATTCAAGATCTACAGTCATGAATTTCATCTGGTCGACAATTAGGGTTTTTGACCTAATTTACCTAGACAGTTGACTTTTAATCAGGACATAGGTCTACAACTCAAAACATGACTCAAGAGCTTCTAGTACCTCAATATAATCCATTCATATCACTCATTTGAGGAGGAGGACTTGATTCAGTACCAAAGTCCAAGATTTCACTTCATTTGGAAAAAGTCAACTGTACAAGATCACTTTTGACTTTTAGGGTTTTGGATCAAAACATGACTTTTAAGGATCAATATCATCAATATATGATTATTGAAGTCATTTGGCCAAAGAAAATCAAGAAAATTCATCAAGAATAAAAAAGTCAACAAAAAGTCAAACTAGTACATTTTGACCTAGTTCATGGATCTCAAAATTTCACCTACACAACTCAAAAAATTTCCAACATGAAAGTTGTAGATCTCATCAAATAAAAAAACTTCTCACAAGGGAACTTTTTTCAAGAGATCAATCATTTAAGAGATATGAGCTTTGGAAGTCATAGGTTATGAAAACAGAAAAATTCTAAGTGTTTTTTAACCTAGTTTTCTTCAAAATTTGGGCCTGTTTTTCACAAATTTCCCAAATGATTTTGAAGAAACTCCAAACTAATGAATTGAAGTACATGTTAAGGGATTTCCAAATTATCCTCAACCTTCTCCAAGTTCATTTTGAGCTAGGAGTTATGATGATTCAAAGTTGGGCTCATGAAGGGAAATTATAGGTCATGACCAAATTTGAATTCTTGCAAACTTTGTACCAATGCCTATACCAATTGATTCATCCTCGTCCATGATATATCAGAAGGGATTTAGAGGAATCAAATGCACTATTTCATCATTTTTGGCCAAGTTACAAGAATTCAATGCCATGTGATTAAGTAATCGTTACAAATTTTGAATCTTGATGAATCACTAAAGAATCTTCTCCTAAGCCAATTAGAGTTCACTTTTGCAACAGAATTGTCCCCTAAGATCACAAAAAATCGATGGCTAGGGGAATGATCAAATGGAATCAAAATTGCCATCATTACATATGTGATATTTTCAAAATTTCTTCATAGCTAAGAAACTAAGTTAACTTCATTAAGCAAGCTTACTATCTCTAATTGCTCTGAGCCTTTTGCCTATAAATACAAGTGCATACTTCAGTATCAAAGCACACAAAAGCAACAAAAATCTTGCTTTCTCTCTTCTTTTCTCATACTTAGGTTTTTCAAAGGTTCTTTGGCAAGAAGACTCGGATTCTTCAAACCAACGCTCTTCCTTTGAAAGTAAGTATTCTAACACATTAAGGGAAGTATTTAGAGGTGATCCAAACATTTGGAACACTTCTGTACATGGAGAATCCTCATCTTCACCTCTCACTTGGAGCTACATCAGTTGGGGTCGAGCAAAAGGTTCTGGGGAGTTTCAACTCAAGCTAAGCATCTCAACACCTTCCTGAGGGATCACTGAAGCTATCTGGATCATTGCAACAACTCCGTAGCATACTTTGATCAGAGCTCAAACTCCATTTTTAAGGTAAGTTTCATGAACTTCAAACTCCATAGCTCATGCATGATAAATTAAAAATGAAGTTACCAATTGGTTTCTGCACCTATAGGGATCATTAACCCCCAATCAATTGCATCATATCATACATATACATCATTTAATTTTAAATTCCAGTTTTAGGGTTCTTAGTGTTCATGCTTGTGACTTTTAAGTTACACTTAGAAAAATGAAATTAAAGGATACAATCATGATCCTGGTCCAAAAAAAAGCGAAATCCATCTTTACACCTTTGGATTTGGTTGAGAATTGAGGGAGATAGGATTTCTAGAAATTGAAATCGTGAGGTTGAAGATGAAGATGCTTTGCGCGCATTTTTTTTAATCTTAGAGGCAAGTTTAAAATATAATCATATGGAAGCGTGTTTTGAACGACTAAATCGTTCAGCTCACTTGGTTACATGCGCTTCTCACTCTCTCTTGCCCAAGGTCTGGGGTTCGAACCCCCCCTCAGACCTTTTGTTTTGCTTATTATATTTTTAGTTCATTTATGCACTTGTTTTCAAATAAAGTAAATTAAAGGTGTTTTTTCTAACAAGCTGCGCGCGTGGTCCAGATGGTGAGAGTTTTGGGCAGTGACTTAGAGGGCGTGAGTTCAAGCCCTTTAGGTGACAAAACCTTATTTTTTTATCACTTTTCCATTCCAATTTCTTCACAAATTTACTAATTAATTCATTATCAATTTAAATCATTTTTCTTTGATTTTTCACACATTTATCATTTAATATGTCTATTTTGAGAATATCCAAAAAAAATCACAAAAATATTTTATTTTGTTATATTTTAATTAGGTTTAAAATCATATGTTTTAAATATGTTTTAATGTTTAAAAAAAATATAACTTTCAATTTATTTTCAAAACCTAATCTCTTGTAAATATCTTTGTGATAAAACCCTAATCATTTAGGTCTTAATTAGGTATAGACTTTGTCTTTACTCTAATTAAGTTGACTTTTTGTCAGTTTTCAAAAACTGTATTTACAAAATCTTATTTCTGTTTTCAAAAACACTCTTCTGGTATTTGAAGGGCATTATTCTCGGTGAAACTCTTCAGATACCTATGTGAACTTTGTCCATCTTCACTTCTTCTATTTTCAAAAACCTTTAACTGTTTATAATAAATATTCAACTGTTATCAATAACAATCAACTGCTGGTAAGGCTTTGTACATAAATCTTCAAAGGCCTCCACTCCATCCAGGTTAGGCTTTACAAGCTTTCAATTTACAGTCTTTATTTAAATTACTGTCAAATATAAACTGTTTATATATATTGTTTAGGACTACGTCCGAGTGTAAACTTTAAGACAGTTAAACTATATATGCATATTATAGGTCTATGGCCTAGGATTGAGAATGTCTTCCCGGTGAAGGCTCTTTCCTAATTAGAGAACTTTAGTTCAAACCCTCAAAATGAATTATTCCCGGTGAAACATCTTGAAAAAATCCTTAGAACCTAAACTAGGACACCTCCACCCAAGAGGAATTATTCCCGGTGAAACCTCTTACCCATTTGCTTAGAGCCAAATTAAGTTCAAAACCACATAGCTTTCTCTTGTGCTATAACAAGGACCCTCGATGACCCTCGATTAGCCTCCTCTTGAGCTTTGTACAAGGACCCACAGGCATCTTAAAAGCATTTCCAACTTACTCTTGAGCTTGTATACAAGTGTAGCGGGTAAAATCTGATATCGAAGCCATGGGATGACTCGAATCAATATTTCAGTGAAAGTCGCCACCGCGCTTTTATTATTTCCAAAGGAAAAGGGAAAAGAACGAAAAAAACCAAAGTTTGTTTTTAAAACAAAAAGAAGAGATCTTAGGTACGGGTGTTGTTTATACAAGGGGAAGGTTTTAAGCACCCCTCATATCTGTGGTATTCTACAGGAACCTTTTTGAAAATCTGTGTTGTGTGTGTGCTAGAAAAGGGTTTGTTTTATTTTTAAAATAAGCTCGGCAAGACGTTAAGCCTTGTGCCTACATACCTCCTCGGTGCAATGGAGAAGTCAGAGCTAATGTAGTTCCGCCTTTGGGAAAACGTTTTTTAAAATGAATAAACACTTTATCGTCTTCGGAGAGAAATACTCAGCCGTTAATTTTGAGCATGAGAACAAATGAGTTCTTTGCGTCGCAAATGAAAGAAGGGCTCCAACTCGGATAAAATCAACGAGTATGCCACTAGCTCTCTCACGCGGAAAAGATCTCATTATATCAATCAATTTTCAAAATCAAAGGGGTATCGCCACTCGATTCGACAATTAGTCGTGTCTAAACTTTTGAAGAAAAAGGCCATTAAAGGCAAAAGATATTTTTTAAGAAAGGTTTTGAAAAGGTTGCAAACATAAGAAGGTTTTGTAAAAAAAGAGAGAAGATTTTGAAAATTTAAGAAGTGGGAGGAGATGAAGAGGCTATTCCTATTGCGTAAAATAAAAGCTAAGGAGAGAAACGGTCTAACCGAAATAAGAAGCCAACACTTGACATTGTGAGTCAAGGTAGATTTCCCATCCTTTGGAATATCAATACTAAACCAACATTATCACTTGGGGATCCAGATGAACTTATTATCTTAGCACCATTTCGCATTAAGCACATTAAAATTCTGACGAAAATCGGGCAGAGTAACGGCTGCTTTCGGGTAAAATCCTTATATCAATGCCTTGGAATTAACCATCAAGGGCTTTCAAGGAAATACCTGCACATACAAACAAACAACAATCCAATGCCAGACAGACAGAATAACAGCAGAGTAACAATATCATGAGGGTCCAGAGGTACTAAGTCCATAAGTCCGAATCTCCAAAATGCTAGGGATAGTAACCAATAGTCCAAAAGAGAACATTAAATGTTTTTTAGATTTTTGTTATTTATTAGTGTTTTAGCATAAAAATAAAGTATGGTCCAAGTGGACAAAAGAAAAATAGCGGAAGCATAAACATACGTCCAAATGGACAAAAGGAAAATGACGGAATGTAAATATGATGAAATGATAAAATAAAGCGATAAAGCGAGAAATATAAAGAGCGGTATAGTAAATTGCGGAAATTAAAGTCAATTGTTAGATGTTAAAGATAACCATCTTGAAACTTGTCAAGTATGTTATCAAAGTTAGTAATAAAGATCGATGGTGAGTGAATGATGTTCTCGGATTTAAATTCAATGGGGTTTATCAGAAGCTTGATAAAATCATAGCGACTACACGATAAAAACCTCCACAAGTCTTAAATCAACCGCATACAATTCTCTTCCATATTTGATCCTTTTGATTCGGGACACGAAATATTGCGCTATGTTAAGCAGATCGCCAAGTGATTTACGTAGAAATCACCCTACAACGAGGCCGGTCAAAACTTTATGTGCTAATGCATGCGAGAGAAGCGATATGTAGATCACTCTCCGAAAGCAATACCGCACGAAAAGAAAAATAGTGAGTGATCTAGTCTTTACCAAGAATCCATAAGAATTCTCAAGGTATTAAGATTTTCATCGATCAAAATAAAGAGAAATAAAAGATGGAACCACATTAAAAGCTCCTTTCATCCATAATTTCAATCACTTAATATTGCGGATTTGGATTCTCATCCTATCAACGCCCTAAGTCCATTGAAATTAGAGAGAAATTAGGCCTCTAGCTTGTGATTTAAAGAAAATATCAAAAGAATGGAGTAGAAGATGAGTTAGAACCAAAAACAAGTCAAAAACCACAAAAACAAGCATTCTGTCCAGATGTAAATCGATTTGCACAGAGTGGAAATCGATTTGCATAACTCTTTCAAAATCTGCGCAGTTTTCAGTTGTGTAAATCGATTAGCACAAGATGTAAATCGATTTGCACAACACAGTTTTCAAAAAAATAGCAAATAAAGAGAAGAAAACTTGTTTAAACATAAAACCAAACACCTTGTGATCTTGAACCAATTTGTGCACGAAAATGTATCAAGTAAGCCAGCAAAACTCATCAATGTAGCACCAAAAGTGCATCAAGCATAAACAACAATGGATCACATCTTGAATTATGGAATGGATCTAGAATTTTACCAAATCTTTCACAAACTTTGAATCTTCTTCAAGAACACACAACCACAAGCCTTGATCTCTCACAATTGATGAAGAAAAGTAGTGTTTATGTTGAGGTTTAGCTCCAAATTAGTGAGGTTCAAGATGTGACTCACTAATTTGTGTGGAAGAAAAAGAGCTTTGAGTGATGGGTTTGGAAGAGGTGAGGAGAGAATTTGCAATAAGTTTCTTGGCTATCAAAGCTTGAAAAATGAAGAGGGGAATGCCTCAATTTATAGGAGCTAGGCTTGGGAATTTTTGTGGCTTGGAGTTAGGATTGGAAAATAGAATTAGGTTTGGAAAAAGGAATTGGAGCCAAAAATGAGATCCAATGGTCTTGATGCAATCACATGAGGGCTCATGATAAAATGATGTAGGAAATCCAATGTGAGAACTAAGTCATGCTTCCCATGCTTGCAAATGATGTCAACACTTTCAAAAGCTGAAATTTGCCTTCATTTTTCCAAATTCGCACTGGTGCAATCGATTTGCATCTTATGCAAATCTATTTACATAGCTGAAAAAGGCAAAATCTGGGGAAAAAAAAGTTATGTAAATCGATTTGCACATTATGCAAATCGATTTGCACTGATGGCATAAGCAAAATCTGGGCAAAATCAGTTGTGTAAATCGATTTACACCTTATGCAAATCAATTTGCACAGTGCAATTGTTGAAAAATGCTCCTTTTGATGGGTAGTTTGACTTGATACCTACAAAACACAAACATACAAAAGCACAAGGCAATATTTTTGGTATTTTGGGTTAGTAAAACATATATATACAAAAAACATTGGTGTTTGATGATTCCTATTACACATGAATTGAGCACAACATCACAAGTAGAGCTCTAAGATGAAACTCTTGATTGATGATTTATATGCAAATGATGTATGACCTTAGGGTCAAAAATTGGGGTATGACAGATGCCTCTATTTAAGTTTCTTCTATCCGGAGATGTGAGGGTTAAAATCCTCAGCTCGACGTAATTGAAGAGACTTAAATATAAAACACACAATTTTTGAACCTAAGGTATGATGCGATGCTAATGGATGCATCAAGTATGATTATATATTAGAGAGGAGTATAACACCACTGGGGAGATAAGAAAGGATTCCACTAGGGGAAAAGGTATACGTCATCTAGGAATAGAATCGGACTTCACAAAAGAAAGAAACAGTCGACATAAGCTTTCAAGATAAAACATGATTGAACTTCGAGAAGAGAATATCTGAGGCCTACATGAATGTGGCTACATCAAATGAATATCAAGGTAAAACAAGATTGGACAACATCAAATGACAACCAAGGTAAAACGTGATTGGGCAACATCGAATGACAATCAAGGTAAAACATGATTGGATATCGTCAAAGGATAATCAAGGTAAAACATGATTAGATAATCATCACAGGTCCATCCAGGTAAAACATGATTGGATGTCATTAAGGGATAATCAAGGTAAAACATGATTGGATAACATCGAATGACAATCAAGGTAAAACATGATTGGATATCGTCAAAGGATAATCAAGGTAAAACATGATTAGATAATCATCACAGGTCCATCCAGGTAAAACATGATTGGATGTCATTAAGGGATAATCAAGGTAAAACATGATTGGATAAAATCAGATGACAATCAAGGTAAAACATGATTGAAAAATACCAAATGACAATCAAGGTAAAACATGATTAGAGAACACCAAGGTCAATCAAGGTAAAGCATGATTTGAACTTTGAGAAGAATGTATCAGAGACGTTCAAGATAAAGCATAGACGAAGCAAAATCAAATGACAATCAAGATAAAACATGATTGAAGGTAACCAAGATAAAACACGGTCGAAAATGATCAAGATAAAGCATGATTTGAGGCAATCAAGATAAAACACGATTGAAGGGAAACAAGATAAAACATGGTGTAAGCGATCAGGATAAAGCATGATCAGAGACAATCAAGATAAAACGTGATTGAAGGGAAACAAGATAAAACATGGTGTAAGCGATCAGGATAAAGCATGATCAGAGACAATCAAGATAAAACGTGATTGAAGGGAAACAAGATAAAACATGGTCGAAATATTTCAGGAATGACACTGAAAGAAGAGAGAGAAATCATAACATCCAGGAATGGCACTGAATGAAGAAAGGATACATCAAGGAACAACAATAGACAGACAAGACAAACAAGTATCTGTTTTGATCTCAAGGTGAAGATGTTGATAGCAACAGGACCTCGAAAAATGCAAATGAGTATGAAATTTGTTTCAATGCATGATGTTGAATTTTTCTATGCATGATATATGATCAATGCAATTGTTTGTGACAACTGAGGGAGACTCTTTTGTGAGGCAAGATTAAAACTCTGATTCCTCAACACGAGAACTCTGCCAACTCTGCTTGGGAAGAAGATGCTTAAACACACTTCTATTACACCGGTAACTGTATCAAAACGATGATCCTTTGAGAAGGGCTGATAAAACTGCTTGGGGATTACTGAAGAAGATTACCCAAGATTGACCAATTGTTGTAAGTTAATTGATCATGGCTTCACTTGAACTGTACTAGGGATGAACTGATCATGGCTTCAATTCTTGAAATGCATGCTGGGATGGCTTGCCCCAGTATAAGTCTTGAAAGGATATTCTGATCAACAAATCTTGACTGAACATCTGAACAACAGGATCTTGAAATAACGTGCCCCTGATTGGATCACTGATCAAGTTTCTCGACTGTTTGAACTTCCTGAAAGATGAGTGCTTACTTACAAATAAAATGTTCATTCAAGAATGGTAATTTTAATGCAATGCTCAAAGAATATTTTTGAAATCAAAATCATTATTGGAATGATGTTATTGATGTAAAGCAAATGGAATCACTGGTCAAAACATAAAGGTTAAGACATTCAAAGTGAAAGATAAAGCAAAGGCATGATATCAAAACAAATGATTGGAAAATCTCATGGGAGTCAGCTTACGCAACCTTGTTGTAGTATGCTTTCAAACAAACCTTGCCTCAATTAGGTCTTTTAAAGGTTGTAACGTGGACAGGTTCACGGTTTAAGAAACAAAGGATATAAGGCTCAAAATTTGATTGTTCCCACCCCCTTCGTGATGATCTCCAGTCCTACAACCCAGTTAATTCAACTTATGCATTCAGGTTCCAAGAGGCTTCTGGAATTGCACCTTTGATAATGATGATAGTTCACAAGCAAAGAGAACTTTTGAGATTGCAGTCACTTCTTCCTTTTTGTTGTCACAACATTTTGTTGTTTGAGGAATTTATTGACTTCTCTTTTTTCACCTTTTTCTTTTGATATCCCTAACTTTTGCCTGAACTGTTTATTTTTGATCTTACAGTCAGTGGGATGCCCTTATTTTTGCCTAAGTCATTTTATGGTTTTGACTTAGCAGGCTTATCTTTGTATATATGTTTTTTCATTTTTTTTGAAAGATAGTGACTGCCTTGCTTAATGATTGATGAGCCATCATTGGCTTTTGATTGGCATCTCCAACATTTCTTTGATGTATGCGGAGGAAAGCTTGTGATTGAAACCTTTGTTAAAAGGTGTACTGAATGATTCTCTTAAAATAGAATGCACAGCCAAATTAACTGAGAACTACCCTGTCCCAGGTTAAAAATGCGGGTTTTTCGTACAGAAAGAAACACCAACTTCGAAGGCTCAGAGGGGTTGACAAGGGATTAACTTCCTTATTTCTCCAGTGTTTGGGAATTGAAACAATGCCTGTACATCATCAACAAAGTTTTATTTGAAAGCATACAAATCAACAACTTGGGTATTTCGTTGTCATCATCCTCCCTCCAATCTTTGTATAAAACACAAGTTTGATATAGAAAGTAAATGGAAGAAAAAGTTTTGTAAAAGAAAGCATAGACATAGTGTATGTGAATGAATTCAAAATATGCAATGCTCATTTCATTAAAATCACCATTCAGAAACAAACAAAGTCTAAAAGTAAACAACACAATAAAGGAAATGCAAACAGTACAGAAACAAGGCCTAGTGACTAATCAGCAACAAAGATGAGCTATCTCGTCTGAAACACTTGGCTTTAGGAATATCGGAGGAATGTTGCATTCTTTCTTCAACAAGACTTGCAGGATTTCCATAATTTGATTCATCTGAATTTTCAAATCGCTGACCTCTGCTCTTAGAAACTCTTGGTCTTGTTGAAGTTCTTCCATACTTTTCAGATACATGCTTCTAGTTCAATGTGTCGAGGAATCAGCTTGACAGTAGACAGACAAACTCTGAAGATGGAGACAGACAAGGATAAGTTTTCTGGACAACCTGGATGTATGTATGCAAATGATGCAATTGTTGTTGTTTCTTTTTATTTATTTGATTTTCAAGGAATTCAAGTTATTAATTTGTAAACATCAAAACATGAAGGAGGTAAATCCTATATTGGATCAAAGCTTTGATCAAGTTATCATCAAGATCAATCATCTATTTTGGTGGATTAAGGTTTTCACCTCATCGACACCCAAGATCCATTGAGTTTGATGAAACTTATGATATTTACAAAGAAAGACCTATGAGTTCCTTGGAAATCAAATGAATGCATGGATGCATGGTTTATGCATCAATCACAATCAAGATCACACATGGTTGCACGAACAAAGTTCAAAGGTTCGACGTCACGAGCATGGAGTCAAAGTTAAGAACCACCCACAAAGGTATGTACTAGGGAATTTTGTACCTGCCGAACGGGTTCTACAAAGGTTCCCAGAGTTTTCAATCTTCTATCGGATACTATCGGCACGCACAATTGCTCATGGGCGCCAATAATATGCCTAAAAAGACCTCGTCTGAGCGTAGCATCGCATGACAACAAGCTCAAATTGGTACTCGAACTTGTTTCTGCGCTACATCCTAAAAAGGCTTAGATGGGTTAAAAGGGTTCTAGGTCATTCAGCTTCTACGGACACTCACTATTGAAAGTAATAGCGTCCTTACGATGATTCGTAACAACATCTACTACCTTCCATGAGGCCTCCACTGATTGGGGTTCCACCATATGACGCTCATGCTAAGGATTGCGCCTGACATGCGACTATTGGTCTTACCACCTCCTATCTCAAGTTACTCACCAAAGTCCGGGTTAGAACTTTATCTCATCACAGAGGAACCATCGAGCACCAAAAAGAAAAAAAGAAAAATAAACAAACAAAGCACACAATAGTATATACAGATAAAAACACACAGATAAACAAAAATAGGCTTAACACACTTAAAACTAGATCCCCGGTGAAGTCGCCATTTTTCTGTAGCGGGGAAAATCTGATATCAAAGCCATGGGATGACTCGAATCAATATTTCAGTGAAAGTCGCCACCGCGCTTTTATTATTTCCAAAGGAAAAGGGAAAAGAACGAAAAAAACCAAAGTTTGTTTTTAAAACAAAAAGAAGAGATCTTAGGTACGGGTGTTGTTTATACAAGGGGAAGGTTTTAAGCACCCCTCATATCTGTGGTATTCTACAGGAACCTTTTTGAAAATCTGTGTTGTGTGTGTGCTAGAAAAGGGTTTGTTTTATTTTTAAAATAAGCTCGGCAAGACGTTAAGCCTTGTGCCTACATACCTCCTCGGTGCAATGGAGAAGTCAGAGCTAATGTAGTTCCGCCTTTGGGAAAACGTTTTTTAAAACGAATAAACACTTTATCGTCTTCGGAGAGAAATACTCAGCCGTTAATTTTGAGCATGAGAACAAATGAGTTCTTTGCGTCGCAAATGAAAGAAGGGCTCCAACTCGGATAAAATCAACGAGTATGCCACTAGCTCTCTCACGCGGAAAAGATCTCATTATATCAATCAATTTTCAAAATCAAAGGGGTATCGCCACTCGATTCGACAATTAGTCGTGTCTAAACTTTTGAAGAAAAAGGCCATTAAAGGCAAAAGATATTTTTAAAGAAAGGTTTTGAAAAGGTTGCAAACATAAGAAGGTTTTGTAAAAAAAGAGAGAAGATTTTGAAAATTTAAGAAGTGGGAGGAGATGAAGAGGCTATTCCTATTGCGTAAAATAAAAGCTAAGGAGAGAAACGGTTTAACCGAAATAAGAAGCCAACACTTGACATTGTGAGTCAAGGTAGATTTCCCATCCTTTGGAATATCAATACTAAACCAACATTATCACTTGGGGATCCAGATGAACTTATTATCTTAGCACCATTTCGCATTAAGCACATTAAAATTCTGACGAAAATCGGGCAGAGTAACGGCTGCTTTCGGGTAAAATCCTTATATCAATGCCTTGGAATTAACCATCAAGGGCTTTCAAGGAAATACCTGCACATACAAACAAACAACAATCCAATGCCAGACAGACAGAATAACAGCAGAGTAACAATATCATGAGGATCTAGTCTTTACTAAGAATCCATAAGAATTCTCAAGGTATTAAGATTTTCATCGATCAAAATAAAGAGAAATAAAAGATGGAACCACATTAAAAGCTCCTTTCATCCATAATTTCAATCACTTAATATTGCGGATTTGGATTCTCATCCTATCAACGCCCTAAGTCCATTGAAATTAGAGAGAAATTAGGCCTCTAGCTTGTGATTTAAAGAAAATATCAAAAGAATGGAGTAGAAGATGAGTTAGAACCAAAAACAAGTCAAAAACCACAAAAACAAGCATTCTGTCCAGATGTAAATCGATTTGCACAGAGTGTAAATTGATTTGCATAACTCTGTTTTCAAAATCTGCGCAGTTTTCAGTTGTGTAAATCGATTTGCACAAGATGTAAATCGATTTGCACAACACAGTTTTCAAAAAAACAGCAAATAAAGAGAAGAAAACTTGTTTAAACATAAAACCAAACACCTTGTGATCTTGAATCAATTTGTGCACGAAAATGTATCAAGTAAGCCAGCAAAACTCATCAATGTAGCACCAAAAGTGCATCAAGCATAAACAACAATGGATCACATCTTGAATTATGGAATGGATCTAGAATTTTACCAAATCTTTCACAAACTTTGAATCTTCTTCAAGAACACACAACCACAAGCCTTGATCTCTCACAATTGATGAAGAAAAGTAGTGTTTATGTTGAGGTTTAGCTCCAAATTAGTTAGGTTCAAGATGTGACTCACTAATTTGTATGGAAGAAAAAGAGCTTTGAGTGATGGGTTTGGAAGAGGTGAGGAGAGAATTTGCAATAAGTTTCTTGGCTATCAAAGCTTGAAAAATGAAGAGGGGAATGCCTCAATTTATAGGAGCTAGGCTTGGGAATTTTTGTGGCTTGGAGTTAGGATTGGAAAATAGAATTAGGCTTGGAAAAAGGATTTGGAGCCAAAAATGAGATCCAATGGTCTTGATGCAATCACATGAGGGCTCATGATAAAATGATGTAGGAAATCCAATGTGAGAACTAAGTCATGCTTCCCATGCTTGCAAATGATGTCAACACTTTCAAAAGCTGAAATTTGCCTTCATTTTTCCAAATTCGCACTGGTGCAATTGATTTGCATCTTATGCAAATCTATTTACATAGCTGAAAAAGGCAAAATCTGGGGAAAAAACAGTTATGTAAATCGATTTGCACATTATGCAAATCGATTTGCACTGATGGCATAAGCAAAATCTGGGCAAAATCAGTTGTGTAAATCGATTTACACCTTATGCAAATCGATTTGCACAGTGCAATTGTTGAAAAATGCTCCTTTTGATGGGTAGTTTGACTTGATACCTACAAAACACAAACATACAAAAGCACAAGGCAATATTTTTGGTATTTTGGGTTAGTAAAACATATATATACAAAAAACATTGGTGTTTGATGATTCCTCTTACAGATGAATTGAGCACAACATCACAAGTAGAGCTCTAAGATGAAACTCTTGATTGATGATTTATATGCAAATGATGTATGACCTTAGGGTCAAAAATTGGGGTATGACAACAAGGACCCATCAGGTTTATTATAAACATAGGAGCAGGTCTTTTGTCACCTTTTAGCCTACCCTGGTGAGTTTCTTCCATTCTTAAAACCAGACTTTAAACAGGCCAAGAATGTCTCAATCTCAGTATTGTGTACACCTTTTGGAATGAGTGACATGGACAATCTCTGTCACCTTCAATCTTCAATAATCTTCTCCTTAGCAGAGTCTAGGTTCCATAGTTGTCTATCTTCAGTCAGTGTCAGCCTTAATCTTGGGCTATAAACAAGAAGTCAAAAATGGTTAATCCTTCTGCCATCATTCAGAACCCCTGGAAAGGGTCAGCCTCCATTAATTCCTTCATTTTAATAAAATTCCCTGGAAAGGGTTAGCTTCCAAAAATTAAGCTTTCAAAAGATAAACTCTCCAGTAGAGTAAAACCCCTGGAAAGGGTTAGTCTCCAAAATCACTCCTTTAAATCCAAATTCCCTGGAAAGGGTTAGCTTCCAAGAATTCAATTATTAAAAAAAAGATAATTTCACCAGCTAAATCAAAATCCCTGGAAAGGGTTAGCTTCCAAAAATTCAACTTTTAAAAGATAAATTTTCACTTAAGGTCACTCCTAGTCAATAAAAAACCCAATTCCCCTGTAGAGTCTACTTTAAGTCAACCACTCAAACAAATCACCAGTAGGGTCAATCTTTAAACCTGGGTCTTTCATTCATCAATTCCTGTTAACAAAAGCATAATCCTCAGTAGTGTCAATCAATAGGATAATCCCCAACAGAGTCAAAAATCCCCTCTGAGCCAAAGATCCCACACTGGTAGATCTTTCTTTAAAGTCAGCCTTAACCTTGGGCTTTGTACAAGGCACATACTCTTCTTAGATTCAAAACCCTGCTCATAGGTATTCCCCTAGAGAGTTAGCCACAACCTTGGGCTTTGCACAAGGCAGATAATAGAGTCTCCCTAGTGAGTCCTTCACCATCAAGTAGCCAAAACCTTGAGCTTTGTACAAGGCAGATAAACCACATTCCTTGTGTCAAAAGACTCCTAACCTTCAGGATCTTTTACCCATAGAGTCATCCATACTCAGTTTTCCTCAATAGTTAGCCACAACCTTGGGCTTCATACAAGGAAAAAAACAATGTCTTCCCTAGTAAGAGTCAGCCACAACCTTGGGCTTCATACAAGACAGAAAATAATATATTCCCCAATTAAAAGTCAGCCACAATTCTGGGCTTTGTACAGAACAACAAATAAAATCCATCAAATAAACACTCTCCAACTAGAGTCAGCCTCAATTTTGGGCTTTGTACAGAACACAAAACCTTTTAGTTTAAGTTAATCCCCAGTGGAGTTATCTCCCAGAGTCAATAAAAAATCAATCAAAAAGCCTCAAGCTTGGGCCTCATACAAGCCAGCTAAAGTTAAATCTTTTATACAGTAGATAGATATAGCTTATCTCTATAGAGAGATCTGTCTCCTATCTCACCATATTCAAACAAACATTACATTACATTTTAATTTTAATCAGTCTCCCACTTAGGATTTTGAAAGACCTGCTCTGTCAGTAAACCCAGGCATGTGTAACTTTCCCTAATTTGGTCTGTAGCGGGGAAAATCTGAGATCGAAGCCTTAAGATTGACTTGACTCAATATTTCATTGAAAGACGCCACCACGCTTTATTGTTTCCAAAGGAAAAGGGAAAAGAACGAAAAAAACCCAAACTTTGATTTTAAAACAAAAAGTAGAGATCTTAGGTACGGGTGTTGCTTATACAAGGGGAAGGTTTTAAGCACCCCTCATATCTGTGGTACTCCACAGGAGCCTTTTTGAAAATCTGTGTCGTGTGTGTGCAAAAGAAAGGTTTGTTTTATTTTTAAATAAGCTCAGCAAGACATTAAGCCTTATGCCTACATACCTCCTCGGTGCAATGGAGAAGTCAGAGCTAATGTAGTTCTGCTTAAAAAGGGAAAATGTTTTAAAAACGAATAAACACTTTATCGTCGTCGGAGAGAAATACTCAGCCATTGATCTTGAGCATGAGAACAAATGAGTTTTTGCATCACAAATGAAAGAAGGGCTCCAACTCGGATAGAAATCAACGAGTATGCCTCTAGCTCTCTCACGCGGAAAAGATCTCATTATATCAATCAATTTCAAAATCGTGGGGTATCGCCACTCGTTTCAACAATTAGTCGTGTCTAAACTTTTGAATAAAAGGCCACTAAGGGAGAAAGATATTTTTAAAGAAAAGGTTTTGAAAAGGTTGCAAACATAAGAAGGTTTTGTAAAAAGAGAGATGATTTTGAAAATTAAAGAAGGGGAGGAGATGAAGAGGTTGTCCTAACGCGTAAAATAAAAGTTAAAGAAAAGAACGGTCTAACCGAAAAAGAAGCCAACACTTGACATTATGAGTCAAGGTAGATTTTCCATCCTTTGGACTTATCAATACTAAACCGACACATTACCACTTGGGGATCCAGATGAACTTATTATCTTTAGTACGACTTTGCATTAAGCACATTAAAATTCTGACGAAAATCGTGCAGAGTAACGACTGTTTTCGGGTAAAATCCTTATATCAATGCCTTGGAATTAACCATCAAGGACTTTCAAGGAAATACCTGCATACACAAACAGACAACAATCCAGTGCTAGACAGACAGAATAACAACAGAGTAATAACAGAATAAGGGTCCAGAGGTACTAAGTCCATAGGTCTGAATCTCCAAAATGCTCGGGATTGTAACCAATAGTCCGAAAGAGAGCCTTACACGTTTTTTAGATTTTTGTTGTTTATTAGTGTTTTAGCATAAAAGTAAAGTATGGTCCAAGTGGACAAAAAGAAAATAGCGGAAACATAAACATAGTGTCCAAATGGACAAAGAGAAAATAGCGGAATATAAACGTCCAAATGGACAAAGAGAGAATGGCGGAAACATAAACATGATGAAATGATAAAATAAAGCGATAAAGCGAGAAATATAAAGAGCAATATAATAAATTGCGGAAATTAAAGTTAGTCGTTAGATGTTAAAGATAACCATCTTGAAACTTGTCAAGTATGTTATCAAAGTTAGTAATAAAGATCGATGGTGAGTGAAGGATGTTCCCGGATTTAAATTCAATGGACATTTATCAGAAGCTTGATAAAATCATAGCGACTACACGAAAAACCTCCATAAGTCTTAAATCAACCGCATACAATTCTCTTCCATATTGATCTTTTTTATTCGGGACACAATAAACCTCCAAGTGATTTATGTAGAAATCACCCTACAACGAGGCCGGTCAAAACTTTATGTGCTAATGCATGCGAGAGAAGCGATATGTAGATCACTCTCGGAAAGCAATACCGCACGAAAAGAAAAATAGGGAACGATCTCGTCTTTACCAAGAATCCATAAGAATTCTCAAGGTATCAAAGACTTTCATCGATCAAAAGAAAAAGAAATAAAAGATGGAACAACACTCAAAAGTTCCTTTCATCCATATTTTCAATCACTTAATATTGCGGATTAGGATTTT
Source organism: Vicia villosa (assembly GCF_029867415.1). Taxonomy (NCBI): domain Eukaryota; kingdom Viridiplantae; phylum Streptophyta; class Magnoliopsida; order Fabales; family Fabaceae; genus Vicia; species Vicia villosa. The sequence goes on from NW_026706283.1 coordinate 26,273, forward strand.
CATCCTATCGACGCCCTAAGTCCATTGATATTAGAGAGAAATTAGGCCTCTAATTTGTGATTCAAAGAAAATATCAAAAGAATGGAGTAGAAGAAGAGTTAGAACCAAAAACACGTCAAAAATAGCAAAAACAAGCATTCTGCCTCATTGGAAATCGATTTACCTCTGTAGGAAATCGATTTCCTGAGTGCAGAGTTCAAAATTGGCGTAAAAACAAGGTGGAAATCAATTTCCTACAGAGGGAAATCGATTTCCTGCACGCAGCCTTCAAAAAATCAGCATTAGGAAACATAAAACTTGACTTAAGCAAACATACAAACACCTTATGATCACATATCAATTGGAGCACGAATTTTCCATCAATTCACCATCAAATAGGACCAATATAGCATCAAAGATGCATTACACACAAGCACTAAAGAATCACATTATGATAGATGAAAAAGGATGAAGAAAATTACCAAATCTTGAACAAAACTTAGATCCACTTTGTCGCACCCCAATTTTTGACCTAGTCCTTTTGCTAGCCTCGTCGCATTTTTTGAGTTCTGATCAATTTTTGCATCTTGCATATTCGATTTCCTTGCACCATGTGTTTATTGAATTGATAGTTAATTCTTTTATTATCGAAATTAATGTTTTCTTTAATAATTGGATTCATTATTAATTAAATTAACATTGTAAATAATATTTAAATTATCTTTATCTTTTAATTAAAATCACATTCGAAATAGGTTTTTAATTTCCATTATTCTCTTTTTCAACTTCATAATATTTGTTATTGTTATATGTTAGTCTTTTATTAATTTTTTTTATGGTTGTACCTAATATAAAAAATTTTGATTTACAAATAATAAAAAGGCTTTTGTATCTTGGGCCCAAATCCTTCCATTTACTTTATTTTTTTTTTAGTAAACAAAAACAAACAAAAAAAAGCATCTTCGCTTCTATCACACGACAAAGAACACTATGCTAATCTGTCCATAAAACTCCAAACTCTTTGCTGCCATGCCATGCCAAATACATCCAGCCAAAGTTTTCCCCAAAAGGATCATACACATTCTGCATCAGAAAAAGCCAAAAATCAGTTACCAATTATGTTCAAAACTCATACCATTTCCCCCCAAAACCTTTTCAGATTCATCTATAAAGAAACAAGAGAACAGAGTATCAAGGGAGAAAAAAAAAGCTCGGCATTACTCAGTGAACTCAGCCCTCACTAACAAACCTCCAAACTTCACCTCTGTTCTTCAAACCATCTTCAACCAAACCTCCAAACTTCACCTCAAAATCACCTTCAATCTGCAACTGATTCATAGAACCAATACACCCACACCTTTCATAACACCTCTACAAACCTAACCTCACATACAACAACCGAAACCACAGGAACCACTGCAACACCATCTCCATCGATGCTTTGATTCACGTCACCGAAACAACAACTCAGAACCGCGAACAACAACGGTGGATTGAAGTAAACCGCAGTTGCAACGTCAACGATTCACACAACAACTCCACGCACCCTTCAAGCTTCCGATTCGGTGATCCTAAACTCTATGTCTTCGAGTTACCTTTGTTTGTGTGTTTTGATGGAATTTGTTGTTTAATGTTTGCTTGATTTGTGTTTATGCTTGATGATATATTAGTTGTTGTATGTGTTTGGCTGATATTTGAATCTGAGTTTTGTTTGAATCTTGGGGTTTGTGGTTGTATGCTAATGACCTTGGGATGCTGAGAGAAAAAGCAGAGAGACAGAATAGATCGAGAGAGAGATGAGATCGAGTGAGGAAGAGTTTTTTTTCTTTCCTTGTTGTTCATCGAGAGAGAATAAAAAAAAGCAGAGAGATGGAGAGTTTTTTTTTTGTTGTTGTTTGTCGTTCATCGCAAAAATGGAGAAAGAGTTGACCGAGTGATTTGTTTTGGAGGTGGGAGGCGGAATCCCCTTAGTTCAATTAGGGTTTTCTTTTGGCTAAATGTAGTAATGGGCCACTCGGCCCAATTTGTTTTCTCTTTGCTGCACCGCCCTTCAACGCTTAACCCCCCTCTCTTTGGGAAGATTCGAATTCTTTTGGACCTTCTGTTTTGGGCCCAGCGCCCCTGTTTCTATATGCACCCCCATGTTACTTCTATTTTTTAGCCCATTTGATTTTATTTTTGATTTAATTTGTTTCTATGTTAAAAATATAATTGTTTTCATTTTCTTATATATGTTAAAATACAAAAACATGCCTTTATTTTAAATCAGATTTTATTTTCATTTTTATATTAAAACACCAAAAATATTAGATTAATTTCTCGATCCAACGTTGAGTCTCTTTTTTTTTTAATAAATCTTGGTCCAACGCCAAGTCGTTTAAAATAATTTCTCGATCCAACGTCGAGTTTTCTTTACAAAATTTCTTTAAACCATACAGAAAGATCGAGTGACAAGAAGTGCACACCTCTTGAATACCTTGATCTTTTGAATTAAAATACATTAATCAAATCAAAGTGATCAAGTGACAAGAAGTGAACACGTCTTGAATACCTTGATCCTTTGAATCAAAACACCTTAATCAAATCAAAGTGATCAAGTGACAAGAAGTGAACACCTCTTGAATACCTTGATCCTTTGAATCAAAACACATTAATCAAACCGAAAGTTCGAGTGACAAGAAGTGCACACCTCTTAAATACCTTGATCTTTTGAACTAACACACATTAATTAACAAGGACAACAAGTGACGATTGGGCTCGCTCCTGTTGAATACCTTGGGTAAAGACGTGCTATGTACACACCTATGCTCAATCCTTTGCTAAACGTCCGCAAATATCTCCTTACCATTTTAAAACTCTTTTAAAAAACCAGACACTTTGTCCAGTTCAAATGCGAACATTCTTCCACATGTGAAGATCAAATATCTTCCACTCGAATGCGATAATGGCTAAAATCTTGTCTCACTCTTGATTTAGTTATTCATTCTTGTAGTGATCTCATATCCATGTGCGCGTAGTATTTCCATTTGAAAGCGATCGAGTACCTCTCGCTAAAATCAACCAACAAAACTTTTGTGGTTCTTCGTTCCGAACTACGATTGCTCTGACTTTCCCATTGCACTAGGGAATACGTAGGCACAAGATACAAACGTCTTGGCGAGCATAATAATAAAAAATCTTTTCTTTTTCTTCATAATAAAAACCCTAAAAAAAATCCTTTTCTTTTATTTTCTCGATTAATAAGCTAAAGAAGAATGCAAACATTACGCTAACACTCAAACACAAAACTAACTAAATGGGTCCCATCGAGTACGATGATGGTTAGGGGTGCTAATACCTTCCCCTTGCTTAACCGACTCCCGAACCCTAATTTGGTTGCGATGACCATCTTATCCATTTCTTTTTATTTGTGGGTTTTATCGATATTTTCTCTTTCCTTCTTGGAATAAATAAAGTTTGGTGGCGACTCTGATGATACTTCGAGCGCACGATAACGCTCGAGTCACATTTTTACCGCTACACACTTCAAGAATCACCAACACAAATCTTGATCTCTTGATAATTGAAGAAAAAAAGAGTGAAATTGATGGTGGTTTAGCTCAAAGTTTTTGAGGTTCAAGATGTGACTCACAAACTTTATGAAAGAAAAAGAGCTTTGGTGAATTTGGTAGGGATGAAGAGAGAAATTGCAAGAGTTTTATTGGCTTTCTAAGCTTGTGAAATGAGGGGGGCAAGGCCTCTATTTATAGAATTGGAGCAAGAGTAGTAGCAATTTGGTATTTTTGAATTTGGTAATTAATTTGTGCTTAATTGGTGTTTAATTGATAAAATGGGGTTAAAATAGGTTTAATGAAGGGAATTAATTTTGGTGAGGTGGAAAATTGGTAAATTGACTAAAATGATCAAAGAAAAAAGTGTTTGGTGCCAAAATGATGTCATGCTTCCCCATTTTTTTCAAATTTTGTCCAGGGAAATCGATTTTCATAGTGAAATTTTCAAAAATCCATTTTCTTGCACTGTTTTGATTTTTGCCCGATCTTTTACCTGTAAAACACAAATACAAGAAACAAAATACATATTTTTGGATTTTGGTTAGTATAAAACAAATTAGACAAATATAAATGTATGGTGGTTCCCCTCAGAGACAAAGTGATACCTCAAGATTGTGATCTTGATTGATGATTGAAATGCAAATGATGTATGATCTTAGGGTCAAAAATTGAGGTATGACAGATGCCCCTATTTAAGTTTCTTCTATCCGGAGATGTGAGGTTTAAAATCCTCAGCTCGACGTAATTGAAGAGACTTAAATATAAAACACACAATTTTTGATCCTAAGGTATGATGTGATGCTAATGGATGCATCAAGTATGATTATGGAATAGAGAGAAATATAACACCACTGGGGAGATAAGAAAGTAATCCACTAGGGAAAAGATATGTGTCATCCAGGAATAAAACTTGGACTTCACAGGAGAAAGAGACAGTCAACAGAAGCTTTCAAGAGTAAAACATAAAGAGAAATTTGGACAGAAAAATCAACAGAGAAATTCAGAAAGAAAAATCTATGGTACTCACCTCAAGAATCATTCAAGAATAGAACATGAATGAATTTGGAAAGGACATCCAGGAATGACACTGGATAAAAAAGATCACGATTTTCAAGAATAGCATTGAATAAAAGTGAAGACCATAACATCCGAGAATAGCATTGAATGAAGTGAGAAAATAATATCCAAGAATGGCATTGGATAACGTGATTCAAATGGTCCTTCAGGAATGGCACTGAATAAAGGAATCACGATATCCAGAAATGGCACTGAATAAGGTGAGAAACATCTTTTAGGAATGGCACTGAAAGAAAGAAGAATCACAACACTCAGGAATGACACTGTATGAGGTGAGAAAAACACGATATCCAGGAATGGCACTGAATAAGGTGAGAAACATTTTTCAGGAATGGCACTGAAAGAAAGAAGAATCACAACACTCAGAAATGGCACTGAATGAGGTGAGAAAATCACGATATCCAGGAATGGCACTGAATAAGGTGAGAAACATCTTTCAGGAATGGCACTGAAAGAAAGAAGAATCACTACACTTAAGAATGGCACTGAATGAGGTAAAGTGAGAAATGTCTTTCAGGAATGGCACTGAAAGAAAAAAGAGATAAGAAACATCTTTCAGGAATTGCACTGGAAGAAGAAATGAGACATCTAGGAATAGCACTAGACGAAGAAGACAAACAAGTATCGGTTTTGGATAGGTGCCAAATATGTTGGACTTAGATCTCAAGGTAAGATGTTGATAGCAACAAGACCTCGGAAAATGTAAATGAGCATGAATATTTTTCAATGCATGATGTTGAATTTTTTTATTCATGATATATGATCAATGCAATGCAATTGTAACTGATGGAGACTCTTTTGTGAGGCAAGATTGGAACTCTGATTCCTCAACACGAGAACTCTGCCAACTCTGCTTGGGAAGAAGATGCTTAAACAAACTTCTATCACATTTAAAATAATATCAGACTAATGATCCTTTGAGAAGGACCGATAAAACTGCTTGGGGATTGCTGAAGAAGATTGCCCCTGATTAACTGATTGTTGTAGGTTAACCGATCAAGGCTTCAGTTGAACTGTACTGGGGATGAACTGATCATGGCCTCAATTCTTGAAATGCATGTTGGGATGGCTTGCCCCAGTATAAGTCTTGAAAGGATATTATGATCAATAAATCTTGACTAAACATCTGAACAACAGGATCTTGAAGTAACGTGCCCCTGACAGGATCACTGATCAAGTTTCTCGACTGTTTGAACTTCCTGAAAGATGAGTGCTTACTTGCAAATAAAATGTTCATTCAAGAAGGGTAATTTTAATGCAATGCTCAAAACATATTTTTGAAATCAAAGTCATTATTGGAATGATGTTATTAATGTAAAGCAAATGGAATCATTGGTCAAAACATAAAGGTTAAGACATTCAAAGTGAAAGATAAAACAAAGGCATTATATCAAAACAAATGATTGGCAAATCTCATAGGAGTCAGGTTACGCAACCTTGTTGTAGTATGCTTTCAAACAAACCTTGCTTCAATTAGGTCTTTTAAAGGTTGTAACGTGGTCAGGTTCACGGTTTTAGAAACAAAGGATATAAGGCTCAAAACTCAGTTAATTCAACTTATGCATTCAGGTTCCAAGAGACTTATAGAATTGCACCTTTTGATAATGATGATGGTTCACAAGCCAAGAGAACTTTTGAGATGGCATTCACATCTCCCTTTTTATGATCACAACATTTTGTTGTTTGAGGATTTATTGACTTCTCTTTTTTTTTTTATCTTTTTCTTTTGATATCCGTAACTTTTGCCCGAATTGTTTATTTTGAACTTACAGTCAACAGGATGCCCCTTTTTTTGCCTAAGTCATCTTTTGGTTTTGAATTAGCAGGCTTTTCTTTGATTATATTTTTTTATACATTTTTTTTATCAAAGATAGTGACTTCCTTGCTTAATGATTGATGAACCATCATTGGCTTTTGATTGACATCTCCAACACTTCTTTGATGTATGTAGAGGAAAGCTTGTGATTGAAACCTTTGTTGAAAGGTGTACAGAATGATTCTCTTAAAATAGAATGCACAACCAAATTAACTGAGAACTACCCTACCCCAGGTTAAAAATGAGGTTTTTCGTACCGAAAGAAACACCAACTTCGAAGGCTCAGAGGGGTTGACAAGGGATTAACTTCCTTATTTCTCCAGTGTTTGGGAATTGAAACAATGCCTGTACATTATCAGCAAAGCTTTATTTGAAAGCATACATTTCAACAACTTAGGTATTTCGTTGTCATTATCCTCCCTCCAATATTTGCATAAAACACAAGTTCGATGGAGAAAGCAAAAGGAAGAAAAAGTTTTGTAAAAGAAAGCATAAACATAAACATAACAAATGTGAATGAATTCAAAATATGCAATGCTCATTTCATTAAAATCACCACTCAGAAACAAACAAAGTCTAAAAGTAAACAGTACAATAAAGGAAAAACAAACAGTACAGAAACAGCGCCTAATGACTAATCAGTTGCGAGGATGAGTTGTCCTGTCTGATACACTGGCTTTAGGAGACCATCTGGCTTTGACTTGTCTTCAGCCACTTTGATTTGGAAAAGGATTGGTGACAACATTGGGACCAACATCTCTGAAAGAGAGGAGCTTCAACCTAACCAACTCTTGAACTCTAGCCTTCAAAGCAAAGCAGTTTTCTAAATCATGGCCAACACCACCCTGATGTAATTCACAATGAAGATCAGGTCGGAATCCTTTTGAGGGAGGGTTTCGAGGAGGCGGCATGGCTCTTGTTGTGATCAACCCTTTATGGACCAAAGCAGGATATAGTTCAGTATAAGTCATAGGAATAGGATCAAAGTGAGTCCTATCGCGGTTCTGATTCTAATTAGCAACCTGAGGTTGAGGAACTTGAACATGCACAGGAGCAACAGCGGCTACATAAGGTTGATCACCATTTTGAGGTCTACGACGAGGTCCCCTTCGGTCATCTGACACAGCATTAGTCTCATTCTCTTTCTTCTTGTGGAAGTTTCCATAAGGTTTCTTTGATCCACCAGAAGATTCAGCAACATGAGTAACTTTCCCATTCTTGATTCCCTCTTCAAGTCTCTGACCAATGGTAACCAAGTCTGTGAAGTTTGAAGATACATTACAAATCATCTTCTCCCAATAGAAAGGTGAGAGAGTGTCCATAAACATGCCAGTCAATTACTTTTCAGCTAAAGGTGGCTCCACTTGAGAAGCTAGCTCTCTCCAGCGTTGAGCGTACTCCTTGAAAGATTCTTTCTCTTTTTTAGACATGCTTTGCAGTTGTCGGCGATCAGGTGCCATGTCCAAATTATACTTATATTGTTTCATGAAAGCATCAGTCAGATCTTAAAAGCAATGAATGTAACTCTTCTCAAGTCCCATATACCATTTCAGCGAAGCTCCACTCAAACTATCCTGAAAGCAATGGATAAGCAATTTATCATTCTGGGTATAAGCAGCCATCTTGCGATAGTACATGGTCAAATGGCTTCTTGGGCAAGTGTCCCCTTTATATTTCTCAAACTCAGGAGTCTTGAATTTTGCAGGCATGACAAAGTCGGAAACCAAACACATATTCTCAACATCAACCCCAAAGTAATCTTTGCCTTCCACGGCTCTCAGGCGCTTTTCTAAAGTATGATACTGCTCTTTGATATCTTCAATATCTCTAGCATCTCCTTGACTTCCATTCTTGGAATGGGCAACTTGATATTCAAACAGAGGATTCACATAAGTAGGCTGAGCAACAGTGTGCACAATAGGCTGAGATTCAGTCATGATAGGAGCACGAAAAACTTGGTTTAAAGCTTGACCAATCACAAGTTGTGATGACTGACCAATACCAGGAGTCTTCTCAAAGGGAGGAGTGTAACCAGGTGGTAAACCAAACTCAAGCCATGTAGAAGGTGGTTGTTGAGTAGGTTGAGGGTCAACATCAGCACTTGAGACTTCAACAATGACAGTCTTCTGAGGTGGTTCTCCTCTAGTAATCAAAACTTGCAGCATCTCAGTGAGCTTGGTCATTCCCGACTTCAATTCATCAATTTCCATTCTGACCTCTACATTGTGTTGCTCTTGGTATTCCATTCTCAATCTGACGTTGACTCTAGTTCCGTACTTGTGTGGAGGAATCACCTTGACGGTAGACAGACAAACTCTGAAGATGGAGACAGACAAGGATAAGTTTTCTGGACAACTTGGATGTATGTATGCAAATGATGCAATTGTTGTTGTCTCTTTTTATTTATTTGATTTTCCAGGTATTCAAGTTATTAATTTGTAAACATCAAAACATGAAGGAGGTAAATCCTATATTGGATCAAAGCATTGATCAAGTTATCATCAAGATCAATCATCCATTTTGGTGGATAAAGGTTTTCACCTCATCACCACCCAAGATCCATTGAGTTTGATGAAACTTATGATGTTTACAAAGAAAGACCTATGATTTCCTTGGAAATCAAATGAGTGTATGGACGAATGGTTTATGCATCAATCACAATCAAGATCACACATGACGGCACGGACAAAGTTCAAAGGTTCGACGTCACGAGCATGGAGTCAAGGTTAAGAACCACCCACAAAGGTATGTACTAGGGAATTTTGTACCTGCCGAACGGGTTCTACAAAGGTTCCCATAGTTTTCAATCTTCTATCAGATACTACCCGGCTCGCACAATTGCTCATAGGCGCCAATAATATTCCTAAAAAGACCTCGTCTGAGCGTAGCATCGCATGACAACAAGCTCGAATTGGTACTCGAACTTGTTTCTGCGCTACATCCTAAAAAGGCTTAGATGGGTTAAAAGGGTTCTAGGTTATTCAGCTTCTACGGACACTCACTATTGAAAGTAATAGCGTTCTTACGATGGTTCGTAACAACATCTACTACCTTCCATGAGGCCTCCATTGATTGGGGTTCCACCATATGATGCTCTTGTTAAGGAATGCCCCTGACATGCAACTATTGGTCTTACCACCTCCTATCTCAAGTTACTCACCAAAGTCCGGGTTAGGACTTTATCTCATCATAGAGGAACCATCGAGCACCAAAAAGAAAAACAAACAAAGCACAAAATAATATATACAAATAAAAACACACAGATAAACAAAAATAGGCTTAACACACTTAAAACTGGATCCCCAGTGAAGTCGCTATTTTTCTGTAGCAGGGAAAATCTGAGATCGAAGCCATAAGATTGACTCGACTCAATATTTTAGTGAAAGTCGCCACCGCGCTTTATTGTTTCCAAAGGAAAAGGGAAATGAACGAAAAAACCCAAACTTTGTTTTTAAAACAAAAAGTAGAGATCTTAGGTACGGGTGTTGCTTATACAAGGGGAAGGTTTTAAGCACCCCTCATATCTGTGATACTCCACAGGAACCTTTTTGAAAATCTGTGTCATGTGTGTGCAAAAGAAAGGTTTGTTTTATTTTTAAAATAAGCTCGGCAAGACATTATGCCTTGTGCCTACATACCTCCTCGGTGCAATGGAGAAGTCAGAGCTAATGTAGTTCCGCTTAAAAAGGGAAAACGTTTTAAAAACGAATAAACACTTTATCGTCGTCGGAGAGAAATACTCAGCCATTGATCTTGAGCATGAGAACAAATGAGTTCTTTGCATCACAAATGAAAGAAGGGTCCAACTCGGATAGAAATCAACGAGTATGCCTCTAGCTCTCTCACGCGGAAAAGATCTCATTATATCAATCAATTTCAAAATCGTGGGGTATCGCCACTCGTTTCAACAATTAGTCGTGTCTAAACTTTTGAAGAAAAGGCCACTAAGGGCGAAAGATATTTTTAAAGAAAAGGTTTTGAAAAGGTTGCAAACATAAGAAGGTTTTGTAAAAAGAGAGAAGATTTTGAAAATTAAAGAAGGGGAGGAGATGAAGAGGCTATCCTAATGCGTAAAATAAAAGTTAAAGAAAAGAACGGTCTAACCGAAAAAGAAGCCAACACTTGACATTACGAGTCAAGGTAGATTTCCCATCCTTTGCACTTATCAATACTAAGCCAACACATTATCACTTGGGGATCCAGATGAACTTATTATCTTTAGCACCACTTTGCATTAAGCACATTAAAATTCTGACGAAAATCGGGCAGAGTAATGGCTATTTTCGGGTAAAATCCTTATATCAATGCCTTGGAATTAACCATCAAGGACTTTCAAGGAAATACCTACATACACAAACAAACAACAATCCAATGCCAGACAGATAGAATAACAATAGAGTAATAACAGAATAAGGGTCCAAAGGTACTAAGTTCATAGGTCTGAATCTCCAAAATGCTCGGAATAGTAACTAATAGTCCGAAAGAGAGCCTTAAACGTTTTTTAGATTTTTGTTGTTTATTAGTGTTTTAACATAAAATTAAAGTATGGTCCAAGTGGACAAAAAGAAAATAGCGGAAACATAAACATAGTGTCCAAATGGACAAAGAGAAAATAGCGGAATATAAACGTCCAAATGGACAAAGAGAGAATGGCGGAAACATAAACATGATGAAATGATAAAATAAAGCGATAAAGCGAGAAATATAAAGAGCAATATAATAAATTGCGGAAATTAAAGTTAGTTGTTAGATGTTAAAGATAACCATCTTGAAACTTGTCAAGTATGTTATCAAAGTTAGTAATAAAGATCGATGGTGAGTGAAGGATGTTCCCGGATTTAAATTCAATGGACATTTATCAGAAGCTTGATAAAATCATAGCGACTACACAATAAACCTCCATAAGTCTTAAATCAACCGCATACAATTCTCTTCCATATTGATCTTTTTTATTCGGGACACAATAACCCTCCAAGTGATTTATGTAGAAATCACCCTACAACGAGGCCAGTCAAAACTTTATGTGCTAATGCATGCGAGAGAAGCGATATGTAGATCACTCTCCAAAAGCAATACCGCACGAAAAGAAAAATAGGGAGCGATCTCGTCTTTACCAAGAATCCATAAGAATTCTCGAGGTATCAAAGACTTTCATCGATCAAAAGAAAAAGAAATAAAAGATGGAACAACACTCAAAAGCTCCTTTCATGCATATTTTCAATCACTTAATATTGCGGATTAGGATTTTCATCCTATCGACGCCTTAAGTCCATTGGTATTAGAGAGAAATTAGGCCTCTAATTTGTGATTCAAAGAAAATATCAAAAGAATGGAGTAGAATAAGAGTTAGAACCAAAACCCGTCAAAAATAGCAAAAACAAGCATTCTGCCTCACTGGAATTCGATTTACCTCTGTAGGAAATCGATTTCCTGAGTGCAGAGTTCAAAATTGGCATAAAAACAAGGTGGAAATCAATTTCCTACAGAGGGAATTCGATTTCCTGCACGCAGCTTTCAAAAAATCAGCATTAGGAAGCATAAAACTTGACTTAAGCAAACATACAAACACCTTATGATCACATATCAATTGGAGCACGAATTTTCCATCAATTCACCATCAAATAGGACCAATATAGCATCAAAGATGCAACCCACACAAGAACAAAAGAATCACATTATGATAGATGAAAAAGGATGAAGAAAATTACCAAATCTTGAGCAAAACTTAGATCCACTTCAAGAATCACCAACACAAATCTTGATCTCTCGACAATTGAAGAAAAAAAGAGTGAAATTGATGGTGGTTTAACTCAAAGTTTGTGAGGTTCAAGATGTGACTCGCAAACTTTATGAAAGAAAAAGAGCTTTTGTGAATTTGGTAGGGATGAAGAGAGAAATTGCAAGAGTTTTATTGGATTTCTAAGCTTGTGAAGTGAGGGAGGCAAGGCCTCTATTTATAGAATTGGAGCAAGAGTAGTGGCAATTTGGTCTTTTTGAATTTGGTAATAATTTGTGCTTAATTGGTGCTTAATTGATAAAATGGGGTTAAAATGGGTTTAATGAAGGGAATTAATTCTCGTCAGGTGGAAAATTGGTAAAATGACAAAAATAATCAAAGAAAAAAGTGTTTGGTGCCAAAATGATGTCATGCTTCCCTCTTTTTTTCAAATTTCGTCCAGGGAAATCGATTTCCTATATGGGTAAATCGATTTCCATAGTGAAATTTTCAAAAATCCATTTTCTTGCACTGTTTTGATTTTTTCCCGATATTTTACCTGTAAAACACAAATAAAAGAAACAAAATACATATTTTTGGATTTTGATTAGTATAAAACAAATTAGACAAATATAAATGTTTGGTGGTTCCCCTCAGAGACAAAGTGATACCTCAAGATTGTGATCTTGATTGATGATTGAAATGCAAATGATGTATGATCTTAGGGTTAAAAATTGAGGTATGACATGGTCGAGCACCTTTCTTTCATTCAAGACGCAGTTGACTGGTATACTTGCATATACACAAGTAAGGTCCCCCTCTTGAATGAAATGAATTCAGCTTTTCTGTCACTCTTTTAATGTTTGTGGTGGAATAGTAGAAATACCTCTCTGTAAAGATAATTTCATGTCTCTTTACTGTGAACAGAGATTTAATTCAAGCTTCAACCTAGAGCTTTAAGCAAGGCACCAAAAATAATTAATTTCCCTAATTAGTTCTCCGAACTACAAAAAGCTCTGACTTCCATTAGGGATATGTAGGCATGAGGTTCACAAGGAACCTCAGCGAGCTAATAAAAAAACCAAAAATAGTCAGTCTGTCTGTCTTTTTAATTCAATTCAATTCAATTCCTTCTCCTAATACAAAGGAGAAACGTTCCCAATCAATAAGCAACAAACACAAACACATAGACACAGAGAAGGTTCCCGTAGAGTACTACGGATATGTAGGGTGCTTAAACTCTTCCCTATGTATAACCGACCTCCCGGACTCCAGAATTTCTTGTCTAGGTGAATCCCCACACTTAGCAAAATCCTAGGGTTTATTTGAGATCTTTTTCCCCTTTCATACTCGTAGGATAATTAAAAAGTTCGTGTGATATCGTAGGAAGAACTGAAACAAAATTCATCCCGCCACGGGCGCATTCTCCTTCCAAATTTCGCGTGAAGGGTCTAGCGTGCCGTCCTCCCAACTGAAACGGGGAGGTAAAAAAACGACACCACAAGTGGTTCTACTCATTACCTGCTGGGAGTATTACCACATGGCAACAAATGGAGTCAACCATTCTGAATGAGTATTTCCCTGCTGCTGTTTATATCCGTAAGAGGTATGATATTGTTAATTTTAAACAGAAGGAAGGAGAATCACTTGGAGATGCTTATAAGAGATTCAAGAGGTTGTTGGTGGCACGCCCAATTCACAACATGGATGTCACTGAACAAATGCATAATTTTCTGAATGGTCTTAAAATGAAGACTAAGCAATTGATTGACACAGCAGTTGGTGGCTCATCCAACTTTTCAACAGCCATTGGTGTTAAAAAAATCATAGAAGCTATTGCGGCCAATGAACACTTGGAGTTATATGACCGTAGTGTTAGCCAACCTGAAGGATTAGTGGATATGAAATTGTCAATGCAAGTTGTGAAAATAGAAGATCAGGTAGCTGCGGAAGTTGAGCAGAGATTAAAACAGATGGGTCTTGAAAAACAAACAGTAGCACAAGTTCAGCCGGCTCAAGCAAGTCAACCGGTGGGGTGTGAAATATGTGGAGGACCTCATTTTACTGTTCAGTGTGTTGCTATAGCTCAGCAAGTGGAGGAAATAAATTTATTGAAGCAAAACAACCCCTACTCAAATACTTACAATCCGGGGTGGAAAAATCATCTAAATTTTTCATGGAAGGATCAACCAGGGAATGCTCCTAAACAAGGGGTTATTCCATATCAAGGCCAACAGTCGCACCAATAGTATAGACCTCCTCAATAACATTATCAACAACCTCAGCAACAAGCCCCCAGAAAAGCAGATTGGGAGATTGCCATCGAAAAGATGGCAACTCAAAGCTCCCAGTTTCAAGAAGAAACGAGGAGTAATTTCCGGAATATGGGTTCCTCCATTAAAAATCTGGAAATTCAAATGAGTCAGATAGCACAGCAGTTAGCAAACTCTCAACAGTCGGGCGCGTTACCAAGTGCCACAGTTACCAATCCTAAAGATCATAATAATATGAGCGCTATTGTTACTAGGAGCGGTAAAGGGAAAGGTGTAGTTGAAAATGATGATGAGGAAGAGGAACCATTGTTGGAGTTAGACTTGGAGATAAAAGAAAATGAGGTAGAAGCTGAGGAAGTGGTCGTGATGGAACCAACACCAAAAGAGAAGGCGGTTGAGCAAAAGCCGACAGTAAAACTTCCTTTTCCGATAAGGAACAAGAAAAAAGGGCAACATGAGAAGAATTTTGAAAAGTTCTTGGAGATGTTCAAGAAGCTGGAGATTAATATTCCATTCTTGGAGGCATTAGAACAAATGCATACTTATGCAAAATTTATGAAGGACATCATCTCCAAGAAAAGAACCATCATCGTGACCCTATTATTCTAACCGAAACGTGTAGTTCTATTTTGCAGGGTATGAAGATTCCGGTGAAGAAGAAGGATCGAGGTTCCGTGACTACTCCTTTCACAATTAGGGATAGGTCATTCAAGAAAGCTCTAATTGATTTGGGAGCAAGTGTGAGCCTTATGCCTTGTCTGTCTACAAGAGATTGGGGATAGGTAACGTACAGGATACCAGAATGACACTCCAGTTTGCTGACCACTCTGTGAAAAGACCTTATGGGATAGTAGAAGACGTGCTTGTGAAAATTGACAAATTCGTGTTCCCTGTGGATTTTGTGATTCTAGAGATGCCGGGAGATGAGGAGATCCCTATTATTTTAGGAAGGTCATTTCTAGAGACAAGGAGATGCTTGATAGATATTGAAGAAGGCACAATGACTCTGAAAGTTTATGATGAAGAGATAAAGATTGATGTGCGCAGCACCATGAAGTACAAGGATGATATAGCAACTAGTCAACATATTGAGGTGATTGATCAAATTTGTACTAATGAGGATTCTTTGAAAACACAACAATTACCTTTGGAAAGAGTGTTGAGCTTATCCATTTGCGATAAACATGAAGCCGTTGATGAAAAAGAAGTGGAAGTAGTGGCCATGATGGAAGCAAGTCCCATATTCAAAAGTTCTAGACAAAACCGGTGGGAGGATCTTAGACAACCTTTGGTTGAAGAAAAAAAGGAGGAACCTAAGAAGGGTGCTGAATTGAAACAACTCCCAGAGAACTTAAAATATGTTTTCCTTGATGTTGAAAGTAGGTATCCGGCTATCATAAGCTCTCACCTTGAACGGTTGCAAGAAGTTAAGTTGGTCGAAGTGTTAAAGAAGCATAAAAGTGCCATGGGGTGGTCTATTGAAGATTTAAAAGGGATTAGTCCTACAATGTGCATGCACAAAATCCTCATGGAAAATGATCACAAGCCAGTGGTCCAACCTCAGAGGCGTCTGAACCCAGCAATGAAAGAGGTGGTGAGAAAAGAAGTTGTGAAACTTTTAGATGCTGGGATAATTTACCCGATATCTGATAGTGCTTGGGTAAGCCCAGTTCATGTTGTACCCAAAAAGGGAGGAACAACCGTAGTAAAAACTGAGAAGAATGAGTTGATTCCTACAAGGACTGTCACGGGGTGGAGAGTATGCATTGACTACAGGAGACTAAACCTAGCAACCAGAAAAGATCACTTCCCGCTACCTTTTATTGATCAGATGTTGGAAAGGTTAGCGGGACATGATTACTACTGCTTCCTCGACAGGTACTCTGGATATAATCAGATTGCGGTTGCACCAGAAGACCAAGAGAAGACCGCGTTTACATGTCAGTTTGGTGTTTTTTCCTACAGAAGAATGTCATTCGGGATATGTAATGCTCCGGCCACTTTTCAAAGATGCATGCAAGCGATTTTTGACGATATGCTTGAAAAACACATGGAGGTCTTCATGGATGATTTTTCAGTCTTTGGTTTGACAATTGCGTAACTAACCTTGCTCTTGTTTTAGAAAGATGTCAACAGACCAATTTGATCTTGAATTGGGAAAAATGCCATTTTATGGTTCGGGAAGGAATAGTTCTGGGACACAAGATTTCCTACAAAGGAATTGAAGTGGACCAAGCAAAGGTTGAAGTCAGTTCAAAGTTGCCACCACCGATGAACGAAAAAGGTATCAGAAGTTTCTTAGGACATGCGGGGTTTTACTGTAGGTTCATTAGAGACTTTTCAAAAATTACAAAACCCTTAACTAATCTATTGGTTAAGGATAAAACTTTTATCTTTGATGATGAATGTGTTGTTGCTTTTGAGACAATTAAGAGGAAATTAGTCTCGGCACCCATTATTGTAATCCCTGATTGGTCTCTACCTTTTGAGATCATGTGCGACGCAAGCGATATTGCTGTAGGCGCGGTTTTAGGACAGCGGAGAGAGAAATTGCTTCATGTTATATATTATGCTAGTCATGTTTTGAACCCTGCACAGATAAATTATGCAACTACCGAGAAGGAGTTGCTAGCTGTTGTTTATGCCTTCGATAAATTCAGGCAATATCTGTTGGGGTCTAGAGTCATATTTTATACTGACCACTCTGCTTTGAAGTATCTTTTTGCTAAACAGGACTCTAAGCCAAGACTTTTGAGGTGGATCTTACTCCTTCAGGAGTTTGATGTAGAAATTCGAGATAAGAAGGGGTGTGAAAACACAGTAGTTGACCACTTATCTCAAATGACACCAATAGACGAGACAGAAGAAAAGCGCCCAATAAAGGAGGAGTTCGCTGATGAACACATCCTGGCAGTGACTGGTGTACCTTGGTTCCCAGATTATGCAAACTATAGTGTCGGTGGTATCATCCCCAACGATTTTGACTCTAATCGAAGAAAAAAGTTTATTCATGACTGCAGGTTCTATCGATGGGACGATCCGTTCCTGTATAAAAGAGGAGTTGATGGTTTGATAAGAAGATGTGTACCTGAAAAAGAGCAAGAAGAAGTGTTGAAGGCATGTCATGCTTCAGATTATGGGGGACATTTTAATGGTGATCGAACAGCAGCTAAGGTTCTGCAATCAGGGCTATACTGGCCAACCGTGTTTAAGGATGCTCAAGTGTTTGTGAGGCATTATGACAAGTGCCAAAGGAGAGGGAACATATCCATAAGAAACCAGATGCCTCAGAACTCGATGTTGGAAGTGGAGTTGTTCGATGTTTGGGGTATAGACTTCATGGGACCATTTCCACCTTCATTTGGGAAAAATTATATTCTAGTAGCTGTGGATTATGTGTCAAAATGGGTCGAAGTTGTTGCACTACCTTCAAACGATGCTAAGGTGGTGGTGAAGTTTTTGAAAGAAAACGTCTTTGCTAGATTTGGAGTACCGAGAGCTTTAATAAGTGATGAAGGAACATGTTTCCTGAATCACCTCATGGAACGACTACTCCAAAAATACAACGTGAAACACAAGATAGCCACAGCTTATCATCCTCAAACAAGTGGGCAGGTTAAAGTTTCAAACAGGAAACTCAAGCAAATTCTAGAAAAAGACGGTGAGTTCCTCTCGGAAGGATTGGGCAATAAAGCTGGATGATGCACTGTGGGCATACAGGACAGCTTTCAAAACACCAATTGGAATGTCGCCATATCAACTTGTGTATGGGAAGGCATGCCATTTGCCTTTTGAGTTAGAGCATAAGGCATTCTGGGCATCAAAGTTTCTCAATATGGATCTCTCTAAAGCCGCAAGTTCTAGACTTCTTCAACTCCATGAGTTAGAAGAGTTCTGCAACCAAGCTTATGAAAATGCTAAGATCTACAAAGAGAAAACAAAAAGGTGGCATGATGGAAAGATTCAGCATAAGGAATTCTGGGAGGGACAACAAGTTCTCTCATATAACTCAAGGTTAAAACTCTTCCTAGGGAAGTTGAAATCAAAGTGGCCGGGACCGTTTACGGTTCACAAATTTTTCCTCATGGAGCTATAGAGATCAAAAATCAAGCAAATGGGGATACTTTCAAGGTGAATGGGCACAGGCTTAAACCTTATTACCAAGGTCAACCAGGTCGAAGGATTGAAGTTGTTCGTCTCGAGGGATGAAATGAACAACCGTCGAGCCATGCGACGTTAAACGAAGCGTTTCGTGGGAGGCAACCCACGGGATTTCTTTTTAATAATTATATGTGTTTTTGCATTTTATTCTGTAGGTACAAACAGTGTGTCTCCTGCGAAGCGAGAAGAGAAAACAAATCAATTTGTGAAAAAAAAGAGGTGTCATGTGACACAGCCGTGTCACAAGTCCTGAAGAAGAAGATGTGAAAAATCAATTTGTGGAAAAACAGAGGTCTGACACGGGCACCCGTGTCATGTGACACGGCCGTGTTACAGACCCTGGAGGTTTTTTTTTTTTGCAAAATTAAATTTTGGAAGGGAGGCAGAGTTCTAACACGGCCACCCGTGTCATGTGACACGGCCGTGTCAGGCAGGTGCCCAGAATTTTTCCTCAATTTCTTTTTCTTTGTGGTGGGCCCCCTATTTTTAAATTCTCTCTCTCTTAAACAACCCAATTAAAAAGAGGATTTTGTAACCTCTCTCCACCATTATTCATCTTTCTCCTCCACTTTTTCTTCATCTTCTCCATCTACAACCCTAACCTCCATAAAACCCTCACATAAAACCTCCAAGTTCTCCCTCTAATCTTCATCAAATCACAATGCGTCTTCACAAAAAATTCATCCTCTCATCATCCGAAGCATTAATCTCTAATTTATTTTTACTTTCACCGTGGTTTTTTGTTTGTGAATTTTTGTAGGGTACCACTATGCCTCCAAGAAAAGCTATGCAGAGAAGGGACAATGTTGGGACAACTATACCCACTCTAAGAGCAAGAAGAGAAGGGAATAACCATGGGATTAATTTTCGGCTGGATGCTCACAGAGAGAGGTACAATTCTCACCTTCGAAGAAAGATTGTCCCGCCGAGGTATGTTTGTGATGTTACTACTGAATGTTTAGGAATTAAAACAGAGATACATCGTATGTTTCACTCATTAGGTCTGCTCAAATTTATTCAGTTTGAGGCTCCCACATTTGAGCGATTAACTTATGAATGTTTAAGCACTTATGAGTTTGAGATGAAGCTGAGAACAAACAGGGTGGAGCCAGAGCATTACGGGACATTAAAATTCCGTATGTTTGATATGGACCATGTATTAAGTGTGAAAGATTTTGGGGAAGCTTTGAGGATACCGAGTTCGGGAGTGGGTAGGGCACCAAACTCATATAACCCAGAAGCATTTTGGATAGGTATCACAGGTAAAGAGTCTTATTGTCCTAAAGGGGCAAAAGCGACAAGTATCCAAAGCCCTTGCTCTCGCTATGCCCATAAGGCTTTAGGATACACCCTCTTTGGTAGAGGAGACAGCCCTGGCGTGGTTTCCATTCGGGAATTATATTTTTTGTACTGCATGGCTGAGCAAAAATCGCTCAATACGACCGCTTTCATAGCGGATCATTTTAAAAAGGTTAGCCGGGCAAAATCCGGGGATATTTCTATAGGGGGGATTGTAACTGCGTTGGCTGATGGTTTGGGGTATGGTACAGAAATGCAGAATCTTCAAGAAGTAGCTCGTCGTATTTAAAAAATTAATATGGCTGCTTTGATCAAGCAGGAAATGATCTCTGTGCAGCCCCAAACTTATTCTTTGATGATTCATGGGGCTCACATTTTGGAATTGCCTAATCCTAACCGTGTGTCAATTTATGATAGAGCTAACTGGTTATATACGAGCACCACCCCGAATGGGGAAGGTGACATGGATCTTGAGTTTTTCGATGCAGGTGGTGAAGATGACCAGGAGCAGCAGGAGGAAGACGAGCAAATAGGTCCACATCCAAACACATTTGATGAGGGCACATCTCGTATGCCGCAGGACCAGTGGGGGTGCATACATACCGAGATTGAGTACTTGAGGGCGGAGCAAACCCGCCAAGGAGAGGAACTATTGAGGCAAGGGATCGAGCAAACTCACCAAGGAGAGGAGCAGACCTGGCAAGGGGCTGCTATTTATGACATTCAGTAAATGATGCAACGTATGATGTTGCAATTTCCATACCCTCAACCTCCACCTCAGTGAGCATTGTAAGTCTCCCTTATGCTTGTCTACACATTGCGGACAATGTTGAGTTCAAGTGTGGGGGGAGGTTCTTTCGTCTTAAGTTATTTTCTGTTATTTCTTGTTATTTCAGTTTCCTTATTTTTAATTAAGTATGTGTGTTTTGAGTCTTCAGTGCACCAGGATGAATGTGATTCTAGAAGATAGTATCATGGGAACAAAGGTGAAAAAGGGGAAAGACGCATCTTAAACTGGCTCCTGGGCACCTGTGAAAGTTGACACAACTGAAGAAAATGCTAGACACAACTCGATGGTGCCAAGTGAATGAATTTAGAGTAACCCGAACCGGATAGTGAGTTGTACAAAATGGAGACCATTGTTGAACCTGTAAGCAATACTCAACATAGTAAGGATATACAAAGCCAAATACTTCATATCATCATGAGAGTGCATCAGGTATGGCATTATCACTCTAATTTTGCATTTGTTCTTCATATAGTACACAAATTGATCACACACATCGAGGCACTTTTGTTTGTTTAACCTAGAGCCTTTCTCATCCAACATTTATGTCTATAACCCTTCGTTAACCAATCTTGATCCATAGTCCATGTTGTTTCTTTGGAGAAAATTCATAACCCCTCATGTTTCCCTCATATTCGGTATAAACTATAAGTCCTGACAAACGTTTTGTGCTAAGCATGCGATAAGATAAGTTTGGGGTAACCGAGTCCGGTGACAAAAGAAGAAGGCAAGTGTAAAAATAAATAAAAAAAGAATAAAAAGGAAAAACAAATCAAAAAAAGAAACAAAGAGAGAAAAAGAAAATTTTCACGCTCGCATTCACTTAAGAGTTCTAAAGTCCGGAAATATGAAAAAAGCGCTAAACACCCCAAATACAGTGTATTGTGCAAAAGATCTCGGACGGATTAGTTGATACCGAACTATAAACCCTCGTATCCAATTTCCTTGTTTATCTCACCTTACCCAAGCCCTGTTACAACCCGTAAGTCCTCAAAAAGTGTGTGTTCTTGATTATGTGGAATTATGTTAGAATGTGTACAAAATTTAAGAGTAGATATGCATGCCTTGATGAATGAGTGAAACACTTAACCCCGGGAGAATTGGTGAGGAGTGTGATTTAAGCTTGCAGGTAAAACAATGAGTCAACATTGAAGTGCGACAGAAAACTTCGGAAAGGGGAATCGAACACTCTGACACAGAAGTAAATATCAAGTGTGGAAGTATCAGTTGTGTTGTGGAGCAAAAGAAAAGTTCATGGGTGTCCTCTTGTTTTCTCGTCCATCACTTGAGGACAAGTAACGAGCTAAGTTTGGGGTTGTGAACGACCACCAATTTCACCTTGTTCTTGTGTTCGAAATAATGGAAAAGCACTTCATTCGGTGGCATTTTAGGTTGTTTCAGTCTAGTTCTTTTCAGTTTTATTAATTTTCGTATTTGAGTTTGGTGTGTTATATTTTCTAGTTTTTGTTGTTTTTCCATTGCTTTTGATCTTGTGTTGGTAGTGTTTTAAGTTATGCAGATACATGGCACGATTCGAGACAAGAAGAAGTGAGTTTTGGTGAGACAGAGCTGTGACACGGCCACCCGTGACATGTGACACGGTCGTGTTACACTTGCTGAAGAGAAATACTTAAAGATGGTGAAAGCCAGAAGTCATAGATCTGACACGGCCACTCGTGTCCTGTGACACGGCCGTGTCAGACTTGCACGCAGAAAAAGATTCATTTTCAAATCTTTGAATCAATCACTTAAGGAAGGGCATTGTGGACTTTTCGAAAGTAAATAATTGCTGAGAGATATTTAGTCACTGTTTGGAGAGGAGAAAAGGACTTTTTTTATTACCGAAGAACGATAGAACAAGGATTGGAAGCGATAGGGTTTGAGGCGAAGAAATCTTCAAGAGCATCCGCAATTGAAGATCCATTCACACTTCTCTTATTCTAATGTCTTCATCCTTAATTTCTGTTATCTTGACATTTGCCATGAGTATCTAAACTATTACTTGTTAGGGTGATGTCCCTGGATCATGTGATATAACGAATTACCTTTATCGTTTGTTTTCAGATTATCTTTATGAAATTAAGTATATGATTAAAAGTTCTTATTGCTTCATTATATTGGAAAATATTTTGTTGATTCACGATTGGGATTTGTTCTGACAAACCGACTCAATGCTTTTTAATCATAACGTTATCACTGATAATTACTTAGGAATAAGGGTTTGATGAATAGCGATCATATTATCCGAGCTATGTCTTATAGAATCTTGGTATAAAATTATCGTGATCAGGACTGAAAAGATGGTTTTAATCTCAAGAAGTTTTTCACTAAGTGTCATACCCTAATTTTTGACCCCCCTGAGATGACATATCTTCAGGATTTTCATCAAGTCAAAGTAAGTACCTAGGACAGTCTGGCATTCAATCGAGGGTGTTCAAAGACAGGAAAACTCAGGCAAAGGATCAATCAATAGGAAGATTAGTCTCTAATACAATCATAAGACTCAAAATCCTCATTATTACACCTATGATTGATTAAGACACCCAGTTATCTAAGTACAGGATTACTCATATCAACAGACTAGGGTTTGGAGCCTATCAAGGACTAAAATCAGGGATCACCTTTGGGAAACCCTAAATAGCCCCAGGGGATCATTCAAAGACATCAATCATATACAAATAACTCATATGACAAGATCCACTGGACATTACACCCCAATTCAAAGTCTACAGTCATTATTTTCATATGGTCGACAATTAGGGTTCTTGGCCTAATTCACCAGGATGGTTGACTTTTAATCAGGGCATGGATCCAAAACTCAATACATGATTCAAGAATCTCTACTACCTCAATATAATCCATTTACATCATTCATTTGGGGAGAAGATCTTGTTTCTTCACAAAAGCCCAAAAAATTCACTTTGTCAGGAAAAGTCAACTGTGTGGGATCATCATTGACTTTTAAGGTTTTTGGTCAAAAAATGACTTTCAAAGATCAATATCATCAATATATGGATGTCAAAGTCATTTGACCAAAGAAATTCAAAGAAATTCATCAAGGAGCAAAAAGTCGGGAATTAGGGTTTTTGAGGGCATGGTGAGAACTCAAAATTTCACCTACACAACTCAAAAAACTTCCAACATGAAAGTTGTAGATCTTGCAAAATAAAACAACATCTTACAAAGGAACTTTTTTCAAAAGAACAACCATTTAAGGGTTTTGGAGATTTTGAAGTTTTAGGTCATAAACACTTAGAAAATTTTCTAAGTGTTTTAACCTAGTTTTCATCCAACTTTGGGCTCATTTTTCACAAATTTCCCAAATGATTCTGAAGAACACATAAACTAATGATTTAAAGTAGATGTTTAGGGCTTTCCAAATTGTGTTCAACCTTCTCCAAATTCAATTTGAGCTAAGAGTTATGCTTGTCCAAAGTTGGCCTCATGAAGTAAAATTATAGGTCATGAGCAAATTGGAACTTTGCAATTTTGTGCATTTTTGCTTCACTAATGGATGCTACACGACCCATAACATGTCTGAAACAATACCATGCATTCATTTTCACCATGCCATGATAATTGAAGAAGATTCCTAAAACAAGAACATGTGATTATGTAATGATTACTTTTGAGAATTTATGGCAAATTGATGAATCACCCAAGGAATCTTCTCACCAACCAATTAGAGCTCACTTTGCATCTGAATTGTCCCCTAAGATCAGATAAAATCAATGGATAGGGGAGGTGGCTCGAAAATGCAATGATCACACTTGGATATTCTTTGAAATTTCTTCATGGCTAAGAAACCAAACTTGCTTCACTAACATCTCAAGGGAGGTCATTTGAGGTGATCCAAGCACCTGGATCACTTCTGTAAGTAGAGGAACACCATTGTTGCTCTCACTTTGGAGCATTTGCAGTTGGAGGTCCATAGAGTGATTCAGGAGGTTTCAAGTCAAGCCAATCATCCAGGCACACTCCTCAGGTCATAGTGAAGCTAACCAGATGGCTGCAGCTCATCTGTAACTCCAAATTCAACAACCTCCATGTTCACTTGAAGCTGAAATCGAGGGAGGTCCATAGAGCATTTCAGGAGGATTCAAGCTCCAATAAGCATTCAGTTAGCATCATTGAGTCTCAAGGAAGCTATTGAGATCATTCATTCAAACCCAGGTGCTTTCAATCATCCTCACGACCTCCATTTTCAGAGGTAAGTTTCTGAACTTCACCTCTTTAATTTAAGCACTCACTGAGTTAAAGCTCGATTCTATCTTGTTTAGCATCATCAGAGGATTGAAAACCCTCTATCATCTTGCATTTATTCATCTTGTTTGTCATTTAATTTCAAATTTAGGGTTTATATGTTCTTAGAGTTTTCTGAGAAACTAGGTAGCTATAGTTCATATAAATAAATGTTAGTTACATATCTGGATTCGTGAGGAAATTTAGAACAAGATTGATGTTTACATCATGTCATTTAGTTGAGAAACCAGAGAGTTAGGATTTTGAAAATCTTTGAGCTCGAGGAAGAAGATGACTATGGCCATGGCGCGCAAAATTTGAATCTGGGGCCAAAGTTTATTTTATTTTGAATAGTATGCGTTCCTTAAACGACTGAACAAACTTGCCCTAGTGGCCTCCCATACGCCCTTAATCTCATCATGCCTCAAGTCTGGGGTTCGAATCCCCCTCGCCCCAGACTTTTTTGATTCTTTTATTTTTCAATGATTTACTAGTTGTTTTGAAACATAACCAAATGAATGCAAGTTACTATCACCACACGCGCGTTGGCTCAGTGGTGTTTGTTTTGAGTGTGTGACCTAGAGGGCGTGGGTTCAAACCCTCCAAGGGCCAAAACTATCTTTTTTAACACACAATTTCTTTCATTTTCTCACAAACTTCACATATTTATTTAACCTATCAAATTTATTTATTTTCACTTCATTTTTCACACACTTATCATTTAATATACCTATTTTGTGAATAATAAAAAAAATCATAAAAATATTATTTATTTCATATATTTTTATTAGGTTTAAAATAGTATGTTTTAAGTGTTTTCTTAAATGCTTTAAATACATATATTCACTTTGTTTTAACCTAATCATTTTGTAAATAAAGTTTATGATAAAACCCTAATTGTTTAGGTCTTAATTAAGTAAAAATCTTTATTTTTACTTTGATTAAGTTGACTTTTGTCAATATTCAAAACTGTTTTCAATCTCTAATTAAACGGATGATTAAGGTTTTCAAACAACAAAACCTTGTATCATTCCAAATCATTTTCAATTTGCTTTTACACCAGTACTGTAAAGTACTGGGCCTCTAATAGAATGTAAGTCCCAAAAACCTTCTCTTCTTAGCTTGTTTTCAAAACTGTATTTTCAAAATCTTCTTTCTGTTTTCAAAACATTCTTCTGGTATTTGAAGGGCATTATTCCCGGTGAAACTCTTCAGATACCTATGTGACCTTTGTCCATCTTCACTTCTTCTGTTTTCAAAAACCATTAACTGTTTATCATAAATATTCAACTATTATCAACAAAACCACAAAAATACTGTTGAGGCTCTGTACATACTTCTTCAAAGGCCTCCACTCCATCCAGGTTAGGCTTTACAAGCTTTCAATTTACAGTCTTTATTTAAATTACTGTCAAATATAAATTGTGCATATATTAGTTTAGAACTACGTTTGAGTATAAACCTTAGGACAGTTAAACTATATATATATTATAGGAATATGGCCTAGGATTGAGAATGTCTTCCCGGTGAAGGCTCTTTCCTAATTAGAGATCTGTAGTTCAAACCCCCCAAGATGAATTATTCCCGGTGAAACATCTTGGCAAAAACCTTAGAATCCAAAAATAATTGGACACATCCACCCAAAGAGGAATTATTCCCGGTGAAACCTCTTACCCATTTGCTTAGAGCCAAAATAAGTTCAAAACTACATAGCTTTCTCTTGTGCTATAACAAGGACCCTCGATTAGCCTCCTCTTGGGCTTTGTACAAGGACCCACAAGCTTCTTAAAAGCATTTCCAGCTTCCTCTTGAGCTTGTATACAAGGACCCATCAGGTTTCTTATAAACATAGGAACAGGTCTTTAGTCACCTTTTAGCCTACCCTGGTGAGTTTCTTCCAATTTAAACCAGACTTTAAACAAGCTAAGTTTGTCTCAATTTTGCATTGAGTACACCTTTTGGAATGAGAGACATGGACAGTCTCTGTCACCCTTATCTTCATCAATCTTCCTTAGCAGAGTCTAGGATCCATGTTTGATCATCCTCAGCATGTGTCAGCCTTCATCTTGGGCTTTAAACAAGAAGTCTCCATTAGATAATCTTTCTGCCATTCATTTCAATAAATCCCTGGAAAGGGTTAGCTTCCACACATTCTTTCATTTTTAATATAAACCCCTGGAAAGGGTTAGCCTCCAAAGTCAATTAATAAATGTCAATAAATAAAGATTCATTTCTCTTAGGAGATAATTTCCCCAAAAAGAGTCAAAACCCCTGGAAAGGGTTAGCCTCCAAAGTCAATTTAAAATCAATCCATCATTTCAATAAAATCCCTGGAAAGGGTTAGCCTCCAAAGTCAATTAATAAATGTCAATAAATAAAGATTCATTTGTCTTAGGAGATAATTTCCCCAAAAAGAGTCAAAACCCCTGGAAAGGGTTAGCCTCCAAAGTCAATTAATAAATGTCAATAAATAAAGATTCATTTCTCTTAGGAGATAATTTCCCCAAAAAGAGTCAAAACCCCTGGAAAGGGTTAGCCTCCAAAGTCAATTAATATCAACCTCCATTTCAATAAATCCCTGGAAAGGGTTAGCTTCCACACATTCTTTCATTTTTAATATAAACCCCTGGAAAGGGTTAGCCTCCAAAGTCAATTATTAAATGTCAAAATAAATAAAGATTCATTTCTCTTAGGAGATAATTTCCCCAAAAAGAGTCAAAACCCCTGGAAAGGGTCAGCCTCCAAAAAAACATGATAAAGTCAGTCTTTTAACAGACAAATTCACCAGCTGAGTCAAAATCCCTGGAAAGGGTTAGCTTCCAAAGAAAAACAGTCTTTCAATAAATAAAACATCCTCAATAGAGTCAAAACCAACAAAAACAGTTAGCCTCAACCTTGGGCTTCATACAAGGCACCCAAACAATAAAACTCCCCTGTCAAGAGTCAGCCTCAACCTTGGGCATTGTACAAGGCAGATAATAGAGTCTCCCCAGTGAGTTCTTCATCATTAAGTAGCCACAACCTTGGGCTTTGTACAAGGCAGATAAACCATATTTTCATGTGTCAAAGATTCCTAACACCTAGGATCTTTTCCCCATAGAGTCATCCATACTCAGTTTATTTAAGAGTCCGCCACAACCTTGGGCTTTGTACAAGGCAGAAAATAATGTTTTCCCTAGCTAGAGTCAGCCACAACCTTGGGCTTTGTACAAGGCACATAAAATAGAGTCATTCATTCAATTATCCTCAACAGTCAGCCACAACCTTGGGCTTTGTACAAGGCACATAAATAGAGTCTCCCTAAGTAGAGTCAGCCTCAATTCTGGGCTTTGTACAGAACACAAAAATATCATGTAATTAATCCCCAGTGGAGTCATCTCCCAGAGTCAATAATTAATTAATCAATCAAAAAGCCTCAAGCTTGGGCCTCATACAAGCCAGCTAAAGTCAAATCTTTTATACAGTTGATAGACATAGCTTATCTCTATAGAGAGATATTTTTACTACTCTACCACATTCAAACAAACATTACATTTCATTTCAATTTTAATCAAGTCTCCCATTTAGGATTTTGAAAGGCATGAGCTGGCAGTAAAACCCAGACATGTGGTAACTTTCCCTAATTTGGATGAGCAACTTTCTTTCATTTAAGAGGCATTTGACTGGTATACTTGCACATACACAAGTAAGGTCCCCCTCTTGAATGAAATGAATCCAGTTATTCTGTCACTTCTTTAAATGTTTGTGGTAGAATAGTACAAATGCCTCTCTGTAGAGATAATTTCATGTTTCTTTACTGTAAACAGAGATTTAATTCCAAGCTTCAACCTTGAGCTTCAAGCAAGGCACCAAAAACATTAATTTCCCTAGTTAGTTCCCCGAACTACATTAAGCTCTGACTTCCACTAGGGATATGTAGGCATGAGGTTCACAAGGAATCTCAGCGAGCTAATAAAATACCAAAAATAGTCAGTTTGTTTGTCTGTCTGTCTTTTTTAATCAATTCAATTCCTTCTCCTAACACAAAGGAGAAACTTTCCCAATCATTAGCAATAAACACAATCACAATGACACAGAGAAGGTTCCTGTAGAGTACTACAGATATGTAGGGTGTTTAAACACTTCCCTATGTATAACCGACCTCCCGGACTCCAGAATTTCTAGTCTAGGTGAAATCCCCACACTTAGCAAACTCCTAGGGTTTAGTTGAGATCTTTTTTCCCCTTTCCTACTCGTAGGACAAATAAGAAAGTTCGTGTGATATCGTAGGAAGAACTGAAACAAAATTCATCCCACCACGGGCGCATTCTCCTTCCAAATTTCGCGTGAAGGGTTTAGCGTGCCGTCCTCCCAAGTGAAATGGGGAGGTAAAGAAAACGACCACCACACTAAGGAATTAGGAAAACTCAATGTTCGGCATTGGTAGTTGAGAATTTCTTAAGTTAATCTGTTAATTGGTAATTATTTCGTTACAGAGCGATTCACACATCTATCCTAACTGGTCTTGACATATTTTCATTAGTCAAACTATTTTATCCTTTCATTTTACATAAGCTGTTATTTAAATTAAAAATCAAATTCAAACACCCCAATGACTTTTTATTCAATTGCACTGTTGTGAAACATATAATTTCTACCCAGTCCGCGAGTTCGATACTTGGGAAATTAACTCCTTTATTACTACATCGGTAAAAATAGTACACTTGCTATTTTACCGATCAGTATGAAAGATTAAGTTCTTTCCTTTTGGATAATGGTTTCACAAGAGGAAAAGTAGACACAACTCTCTTCTATAAAACCTGTAAAAAGGATATTTTAATGTGTCAAATTTATGTTGATGACATTATTTTTGGAACATCTAATGCTACACTTGGAAAGGAGTTTGCTAAGTCTATGTAGGCATAATTTGAGATGATCATGATGGGAGAACTCAAATATTTCCTAGGCATTCAGATCAACCAAACTTCTGAAGGAACCTATGTTCATTAGACAGAGTATGTCAAAGAACTTCTGAAGAAGTTCAAACTATCTAAAAGTAAAGAGGCAAAAACTCCAATGCATCCAACTTGCGTTTTGATAAGGATGAGGTAAGCAAGACGGTAGATCAGAAGATCTACAGAGGTATGATAGGATCTCTTCTCTATCTGACTGCTTCTAGACCTGATATTTTATTCAGTGTTTGCTTGTGTGCTAGATTCCAATCAGATCCTAGAGAATCTCACTTAACTGCTGTTAAGAGAATTCTTAGGTATCTGAAAGGTACTACTAATGTTGGTTTAGTCTACAGAAGATCTGAAGAATACAACTTAGTAGGTTATTGTGATGCTGATTACGCTGGAGATAGAGTTGAAAGGAAAAGTACGTCTGGAAGCTGTCAGTTTCTAGGAAGTAACCTGATCTCCTGGTACAACAAGAAGCAAGCAACAATTGCACTCTCCATAACAGAAGCAGAATATGTAGCTACTGCTGAATGTAGTATAGAGATGCTCTGGATGAAAAGTCAGCTAGAAGACTATCAGATATATGAGAGAAATATTCCTATATTCTGTGATAATACTTCTGCTATTTGTTTGTCTAAAAATCCTATTTTACATTCTAAAGCTAAACATATAGAGATTAAGCATCATTTTATTAGGGACTATGTTTAGAAGGGTGTTCTTTCTCTAAACTTTATAGATACAGACCATCAATGGGCTGATATCTTTACAAATCCCCTTCCTGAAGATAGGTTTAAGTTCATTCTGAAGAACATCAGTATGGATTTATGCCTAGAATGAAGCTTTGTGATGATCTGATATGTGGATTAGTATGAAGATTATGCTTTATTTATTTTCTTATTTTACCTATCAGATGTTCTGATTGTGTGTGTTCATATGGATACTCTGAAACTGTTATCTCTAACGCTTCATGTGCCTAAGTATGACTCAGAACTTCTGTTAAAGCAAAACAGTTGTCACCAGCTACCCCAAGATGATGACAACGTGTTCACTCTTTCTGAAGGGACAAGCATGTGTGCAGTTTATATGACGCCGCCCTAGGTAACTTTGCAAAATCTTTTCAAATCTCATGCTATCCTCCACTAACGTCTTTCAGCATTTATTATAATTGATTCAGATTCTGTAACCGTATCACTCATAACTTTATTGCATCTTTATTTGAAATCCATCTCTATATATTCCATTTCAATTTCATTTTTTTCCCTCTTTCCATTCTCTTTCTTCATTGTTTATGCATTTTCTGTGCCTCTTTCGTCTATATCAAAATCCAAAACCCAAAAAAATCAACTGTTCATCAATGGCTTCATCTTCAGTTCAACCTACTGCTTCTTCTTCTCAGCAAGAACAACAACAACAACCACAAACATTCAATGCTCCCTTAAGAACATGTCTCATTCCTACAACAGATTTGGAAGTTCTAGGGGAACTTATGGTGGATTTTGACAATCTTCAAGAACATAACTTCAACTTGAAGAACAACATGTTGGTTAAAAGCTGGGATTCATGCTACTCTAACTCCAAAATCTATACTCTTTTTCGTTTTGGGTAAAGAGATTTCAATTACTGAAAACCTAACTAGGAGGTTATTGAAAATGGAAGGTTTCTATGGTGCTGCTAGAGCAATTGTAGGCAGAACAGACTGGGATGTTGTTTATGCTGAAATCTTCACCTCTGGAGAAAGTTCTACTAATATCAAGGACCTAAAGCCTCCCTACAGAATCTAGGCCAAGATTCTTTTGGGATGTGTCTATCACAGAAAAGCTTTTGTCTCTCCCAACTACATCAACCAAGATCAACGATACATTCTGTATTGCATTGGGAAAGGCCAGAGGGTTGATCTATCATACATTTTGTTCATCTACATGTGGAATCATGTGAATGAATCTAGAGAACAAGCAAGGCTGAAATCTCCGAAGATCAGAAGAAACATCATCCCTCTGGGAAGGCTTATTTCTGATATTCTGACTGAGACTAGTCTCATACAAGCTCTGAGAGAAGCTAGAACTGTTAAAGCTCTGAAAGGCTTTCTCTGAGGATGAGCAAAAAGATTTTTTGGATCTCCAGAATGACTGTATTGCTGCTGCTCCTGGTCCTGCTGGACTGGCTCTGGAGTATGGTAACGGGAGGTATTTTCACCCCATCTTAAACTGGGAGCCTCTGGAGGAAGCTCCATTTTTTGATGAGATGGAGCTGGATTCTGATGATATGGACCTTGATAACCCTATGGCCATGGTAGTATGGACTCCGAAGAAGCCTCTGGTCGCTCCTAAGGAATTTGTAGTTCTCACTGGAGACATGGAGACGCTGTTCGCTTGGCTCAAGGAGAATCCTGTTGCTGCTTCAACAGTTTCAGCCTCTGCTTCAACTGCAGTCCCTTCAAGTTCTGAGGTGTTGGATACTCTGAAGGAATTTCAGCAGAATCAAGCAACTGTATTCAGTCGTCTGGTAAAACAAGATGAAACAAATGCTGAGATTAAGACGTGGATGCCAAGATCTGAAGAATCTTCTAAGAATTAGTTAGAAGACACTACTGAGATCAAGAATCTGCTAGCAGCCTTTGCCTCTAAGCTTACCCAGTCTTAGTCTGTGTCTTAAGTCTTTTTTACAGTTTTCTTTGTTTCTTGCATCTGCTTTTGATTGTCCATTGCATCTGACTGTAAACACTCTGATTAATCAATAAAATTTCTTCCTTCATTTTTTTGTGTGTCTTTCATCTGAATCTTTTATATATGCTTTTTGATGTTATGACAAAAAGGGGGAGAAACGTACTATTTGAATTGATTTATTATATCATTTGTTGGGCTTAAGTCTCAACATTCCTAGCAAAAATTGCCAAGTTTTGCAAGGTTTTGTCTCTGATAGTTTTGCAGGAATGTGATAATCTGAAAAAAACTCAAAAGCTTAACACTCTGATACAAGAAATTGCAAATATCTGAAGCAATCTACTTTGATGCTCTAATAAGCTAAGTGTTCTAAAGAAAAATTCAAAGCTTTGAAGTTGTCCAATGGAAGCTCTGAAAGAAAGCTCTGAATCATCTGAAGATAAAGCTCAATGTGAAAGTCTCTTCTGAAATGGAAAATACTTAGGGAAGTCTTTTATTTATAAATTCTTCTAGTATTAATTTCAGGGGGAGATTGTTAATCTCAGGGGGAGACATATTCACACACTCTGATTAATATGATTTTATGCTATATCTGTGTATTGTCTTTTTCATCTGTTATTCTGGATACAAATTCATATCAATTCTGTATGTTTTTGTCATCATCAAAAAGGGGGAGATTGTTAGAATATGAAATATTCTAATCAATATTTCTAGTTTTGATGATAACATTATATATGAATTTTGTATAAGACAATGTGGTACTCTAATTATTCACGTTTTCCATTTTAGGAAAAAGTCTAAAAGAGTATGCACTAAATCATCATTCTGAAGCTCTGACCTAGAAGATCTGGATGGCTTCATCAGAACATGGTCTGGAAGACATCAGAAGATGGTCTTGAGGAAATCGGAACATGATCTAGAAGGAATCAGAAGATGGCAATCAGAAGCAAGGCTCTGAAGATCTGATGGTATCACGCTACAAAGAACTTCCAAAGTCTGATGACTGAAGTTACATCTGCACCAACGCTGAAGACTCTGATATTCAAACGTCATTCTAATAGTATGAGTCCATAAGCAAGTACAAGATGAAAAATCTACAACGTCAAATATGTCTAACTGACAAAAGGAACGTTAGAATCTACAAAAGGCAAAGTCAACAAGAGCAGTTGAAACAAGGCTCGAGGTAGTTTACAAAAGAGTGAAACATTAAATGCAGCAGTGTACTATTCACATAAAGCATTTAATGCTGTTCAACAGTCACATTTCTCACTGCCATATAAAAGAGAAGTTATGTTTGTTGAAAACGTTACACACACACACACGTTGAGAGAGAACTTACACTCTCAAATTGGTTTTCAACTCTATCACACAAAAAGCAAAGAAACTTCATCTTCAACCTCACAAATCTTGTAATATTTTAGTGAGTGTTAGAACTTAATCTTGAGAGAAAAATCACTTGGTGATTATAGTTTATTTAGAAGCACATTAAACTCTTGTAATATTGTTTACTATTTTTTGTAAAAGGGAATTCCTAGGGTGATCAAGTTGTGATCTGTATACTCTAGAAGACTTAGAAGTTGTCTAAGTGGAATACCATTGTAATCAAGGTTGATTAGTGGATTAAATCCACAGTTGAGGTAAATCACTCTGTAAGGGGTGGACTAGAGGTAGTTTGATTAACAACGAACCAGGATAAAAATAACTGTGAGATTATTTTTTATCTGCCATTTTTTAGAAACAACCCTTATTCAATCCCCCCATTTCTAATTATTTGTCACTCCTTCAAACAAAAACCTATCCAAACCATTACTTTGGACCTGTAACTCCATTTTCACCAAGTTCCATTTAAACATACTTCACTAGCACTTGAATTTGTGTAGAACCCCGCAGGCCATTTCAATCCAAACTAAACATTCAAACACCTCATATGTTAGTTATAAAAGCTATCCAGATCATTAGATAGCATCTGTAACATCATCTTTATCATTTTCCATTCTTGCGTGCTCAAGAAGAAGGATGTATCGGGTTTGGAGTTGCAGGCACCCTCAGTCCTTTCTAAGCACTCCGTTAGCTTCAGGGAGGTCAAGGCAAGCTATCCAGATCATCAAATCAGTTCTGAAGCTCCTCAAAAGCAGCTTTCAATTTCCAGTTTTGCAAGGTAAGAGCTCAAACTCAAACTCCTAGATAGAGGTACCATTTGCATTAAAACTTGATACCATTGGGTTTATAATTGTCTAAAGATTAAAAGCCCTCTGGTTTCATTCATTTATTCACAATGTAGATCATTTAATTTTATTTTGAAAAATTAGGGTTCATAGTTAATTTCCAAAAATTCATGAGCTTTGATTTGAATTAATTCTTGAAAGCTATATATTTAGACTCGTGTTTTCATGCTAATCATGTTAGGGTTTTCATTTGTCAAAATTGATTAAGTTTAAGAGAAGGTTAAATTCTGCCATTGTTGTTGTTCTTCGTGGTTCAGTGAAGAAGATGAAGTTGAAATTTGAAATTAATGAACTTTGTTTATTTTATTTTGAATGGTGGCCATTTACTAACGACTAAATCGTTCTAGCAAAGTTGGCAAGTGTGTGTGAGAAGCGTGTCCATAAAGTCTGGGGTTCGAATCCCCCTCGCCCCATACTTTTTGCCCTTTTATTTTTTTTCATTTTTCATTCACTTGTCTTACTATGTATTGAGCCAAGTGGGCCTTATGATCAAGCACTGGCGCTTGGCCCAGTGGCTAATGTTTTATGTTGCAAACGTGAAGGCCTGGGTTCAAACCATAGCAAGGCCAAAGTTTATTTTTTTAGCACTAGTTTTATTTTGTTTTTAACCAAACTTTGAAAAATCATAAAAAATAGGAAAATCAATCTTTTGACTTGTTCTTTTTTGTGTAGTTTCTTTAAATTGTGTATTTTCATATCATGTTTAAAAAA
Organism: Vicia villosa; assembly: GCF_029867415.1. Lineage (NCBI taxonomy): Eukaryota > Viridiplantae > Streptophyta > Magnoliopsida > Fabales > Fabaceae > Vicia > Vicia villosa. The sequence continues at coordinate 61,710 of NW_026706283.1, forward strand.
CTCAAAAATATTTATTATTTCATCATTTAAAAATTAATCAAAACATGTATTTTTATCTATTAAAAAATCAACCAAAAAATCATTTTACTTTGAATATTACTTCAAAGTAGCTTTGTATATTTTTGTGAATATTTGTTTAGGGTTAAGATATCATGTCTTTGACTTTCACATGTACCCCTAGACCAATTCTCTTTTAGAATTTGGTATTTAATCATTAAAATTAATTAGGTGTAGGTGTTAATTTCTAAACCCTCATTTTAAACCCTAATTTCAAAACCCTGGGTTTAAAACCCTAATCCAAAAAGAAACATGTTTATCTTTGCTTATTCATGAACTTGTTACTTTGTACATATACTTTTTGATTTCAATACTTATGTTTTGTACTTATTTATTTATCTTAACCATTATCCTTTGTACAAACTTGTTGATTTTTATCATTGGGTTTTGTACTTATCATCCATTGTATTATCGTTTGTATATACGTTGTTTATCTAATGCACATACATGAGTTTCATATTCATCATCCATCATTCATTCATATGTGAACCCATCCAAAGGTAAAAACATCCTTGCTCATTATCATTGATGATTATTATGCTCGCTTGTTTGTCTTTTTTGATACATGTTATCACACACACACTTGAGGTATGCATTGATTGATTGCTTAAGTTGTTTGTTGAAAATCTAAAGGAATGGAAATGGTATTTTTAATGGTGAAATTGGTGAGACTAGATTCATGGAAAGACTTAGCTCATTTTAAACAGAGTCGCCACAGTGCTTTATTGTTTCCAAAAGGCATGGGTGAAAGAGCGAATAAAACCCACAGAAGTTTTTAAAATTAAAACTAATAAACTTATTAGAGTTCTGGCTACGGAGGGTTTGTTATACAAGGGGAAGGTTTTAAGTGTAACACCCTTCTAAACCCCACGGAGATTAATAAAATAATTTTCAGAGTAAAACATGAAAACAAGGGTGCCACAATTCAATTTAAAACAAATTATCACAAATTCATTGTCATGCTTTCACTAAGGAACAATCTGTCATAATACACAAACATCTCATGTTTACACAGCGGAAAATTCATCATACGGATAAGCATAACATCATCTATGCAATATCCCACATAATCTAATACAACAACATGATAGAGTATCGTCATAAAACTCTAATCTAACGTTCCCCCAGTGTTACAATATCAGAGCATGACACCGACGCTATACTAAACAAACTGACTCATGAGCTAATCCTCACCGAGCCAAAAGCCGCTACTCGCCAATCTGAAATCATCAAAGTAAGGGTGAGTCTCATCACAGTTAACAAATATTATTGCATCTTAAATAACAACACATCATAGTTATATTATTCACCCAATTCATCATATTCAGATTATCAGGAACATCTATCATTTACACAAACATCAACAGAACACATCTTTCAAGCAGACAATCATACTCAACATTAATCCAACAAAACACACAAACAACACATCATCAATATTTATAACACTGGAATACATCCAATCATGTTATAAAAGTATGCATATGTATGAACTGACACTATGCATGTGGTACCAACCTCGTCAAATGGGAATAACCCATGACCGATCCAACATCATCCAGATACGGCCCTGCCAGCACAGATTCCTCACAATGGGAATCATGCCCTTCACTGATCCAACACACCCTTATGGATACAGTATCATCAATGCACATGAATGAATGCAACATATACAACATACTTATACCATCGTTAAGTCTAATGAGTAACATCATCAAATACTCATTTCATCATCATCATTAACATCATCATCATCAAAGTATGTTTATATACATTAGCATCATTCAATACAATCAATCATCATCATCATCATCATCATTAAAGGACATACATGTGTCCACATCAATCATCATCATCAATAAGAAGAACACACATGTACCCACATCATTCCAATACAATCAATCAACATCATACAATTCTCTACAAATCATCACATCATAATGTTTTCAAAATAACAACTCATATTGTCACATGTCATCATATATGTCAACAATATATCATCCAATTAAACAAATCATCACATGACTAATATTTCCACATAGCATGTATTTTAACATATCTCATCACATATATGTACAATACATCAATCACCAAGAAATAAAATCATACTTAAAAATAATTAGATCCACACCTCATTTTATCATTTAAACACGTAGGTTATCTCATAAGATTCATCGTGCTCGAAACGACACTAAAAACGGACCTACGGTTCGAAAGTTACACATCATTTAACTTTCCCAAGAAAACAACTAACGCTACAGTACGCGGCGCGACCAAGACTACGCGGCGCGACCTGAAGCCATACCAACACGTTCGCGGCGCCAACTCATGGACGCGGCGCGATGCGAGGAAAAGTACGCCTTCGCGGCGCCAACACTAGGACGCGGCGCGAACTGGCGATTTCACATATTTTCGGTCTGCGTCAGACCTGCGATTTGACTCAATTTGAGTCCAAAACTGACTCTAAACATCATATACAGGCAGCTAATCATCAATTGCATCATTATTCATCATCACACATCAAAACAACACATAATCAACCAATAATCCATCGCAATTTTCATCGATTCATAACCTCCCTAAACCTAACATATGACCCAATTGACTCAACAACATCCCTAATCAATATTATTATCTAAGAACACGATAATAGATGATAACCAGAGAGTCCCCCCTTACCTTAGCCAAAGATTCTTGATTGGTCTCTCCCTCCATTGCTCCTCTTCATGTACCAGCTTCCCAATCCCTCATCTCCCCTGCTCTGCTTTTCACGTTCCTTTTCTTATTCTCCATTCCTTATTATTTTATAAAATAACCTTTAATTGGAATAAGACCTTTACTAACATAACACCCCCTCATTCCTTAACGTCACACATGGCCCAACACCATAAACCATCATTTTCCAATTAAATTCTACAAATCACCAATAATTCTAATTATTAAATTAAATTTCCATTTAAATTAAAAATTAAAATATACGGGTGTTACAACTCTCCCCCACTAAAAGAGTTTTCGTCCTCGAAAACATACCTCAAGTAACCAGCTCGTATAAGAGTCCTCCACCTGAATCTTCAGCTCCCAATTAACATTACCATCGGTCAACCTCAAAAATCCATCTGACATAACCAACAGGAAACATGTTTCATACATTCAAATCCCAGTTCTTACGTCGCTTTTGGCTATCCAAAAGTATACCACTCGCTATAGCTCCAAAAGGTTAACAACAACAGAACATTGAGATACAACCTATACAATACGCCCAACAGCCGAGTAATACAATTACACAATCTATAGTATGATCACACTGATCAACACTGCAGTAATGCATACCATCTACCAACACACCAACCTTAGGCATATTCTTCCATCTGAGCGATAAAATAATACTTACACTTTTCACTAACCGCTTCCTTCAAGAAACTCAATACTCATATTCCTATACCATTAATTCCAATTATCTGTCTCCTCTTAAGTCACACCAGCAATTATCCAACACGTTACATTCTGCTCTTTCCGCACTACTCTGACTACTCATCACAATCACCTATACCAAATAGATTTCTGAGTTTTACCCGATTCCGACTCCCTTTACTCATTCGTTCCAAGGATCATTCTTTACCATCCATGGTACTAGTCCACCACTCATCAATACTTACTCGCACTCAAAACCAAATTCCTGATTTACTTCATCTATTAAACATTCCAACCATCGGAATGAGTGCACACACAAGTAATTAAAATCACGCTCGTCATCCTCAATACACCATTTCTTACAAAATAACTCAAACTGAATCTCACTCTCTTTTAAGAATTAAATCAGCTTCGTCCTTCATAGAGTATAATTCCTTATTATATCTGGAATCCACAATATCACCGTAACAACGAAACAAAATTATTATAATATCATATAGTATCAACTCATCATCTTAACTTCGCCGAATACATACTCGTTAATTACGCACAACCATAATAACATATTCATCATCTCGGCAATTATTCAAAGGAGTTATAATTCTCCGACACGACATCCTTACATCCACTGAATTCTAAATCCAACATATAGATCAATACATATTCTCTATATAGGCTTCCGACATATTAATTCCTTACTTCCCGCGAGTAGTACTCATAACACTACTCCTCATCACACTTTCGCTGCGCGACTCTGATTACCCATCTTAAGTCATCATCCACCATGTCGCACTCTTTCATATTCACTTCTTCATAAGTTCACACAACATAGTGAGTGATTATTCTCACGGCTTAGTATCCATCACATCTTAAACTATTAAGGTAACAAAACAAGCTTATCTCTTCTATATGATTTCATCTACTACCAACAAGAGATTTAGGGTGATCAAGTCCTAAATTTGTCAATATTAGTTGAAAATCATACTTAAGCATAAACCGTCGTTACTACATAATAGTGTCCCTTCCGAGTTTGCACCCAAACTCATTAACATCGTCATAATCCAATAATTCACTACGGTGTCCTTCTTCTAGAATATCCTTCAGAAGCTCAAAACATCAGTTACGCAAATCCAATCACTCAACCTCATTATACTATTCTCGTCGATTCTGAATTCACCGCCTTTACCTTGGTAATTCAAAATCAACCTATCGATCAACTCAACATCATCTTTCTGACCTTCTCTAATCTCGTTAAGAATACCACTAGTCATCTTCTAGCATACTCAATCTAACACTATTAGGATCACCTTCACATACCAACTCAAGTCTCTAAATTGTCCAATTAAATCCAACTCATTCATCCTTAGCACCGACATATTTAAAAACTTCCTACGCAACACAATAGCACAACATTCATAACTCGTGGTTTTACTCCAAATTCTATGACATCTTTCGTGCCCAAATATCATCCCACTCGACATCTCAACAAAGTCTTCCTCATATTCAATAGGTGTCAGAAATCCTCTAAAATTCCTCTGTTATACTTATCGTTACTCTGCCATCACAAATACGGCTCCAAGAGTTCTAAAGTTTATTCCATCTTTACTACTAATGCACTCTTCACTAAAATTCATCGGCACTCAAGTCATCTTTATCATCGAACATCTCGTCAACTTATTCATCGATAACATATTCTGCTCAATTCTGTTTCAAACAAACGCGGTATTAGGCATTCTTATTCAACCAGTTTCACGCTTCCTTAACCGACTCCTCAATATCTCCTTATAGGATCAATCTACTGTATTTATAACTCTTCCATAAGGTATAACATAATTCCACCTCTTCGTAGGTTCAGACGGCACATTAATCCGACACTCGAAACTCAAGATACGAACTTCCAATCATTGCCCAAAATGCAACACTGACATCATGCAGCGACACTCTATACGATATATCCAAAACTCCTCAATTGGTAAATTCAATTCTTAAAATTACTCCTCAACAAACCTTCTAATTATTCCTTCGATCCATTCGACACTGACACTGACATCCCGTGCAGTACCAATAAACAAGTCTAGTTATAAGAACAAGAGTAACCGTAACTTCACCTCTTTCCAACGTCATCCTGTCACAATTAAATATGTTACAGCTGCTGCAACTATTTTTATAACAAAGTTCATCTTGTTAGCTTTCCGACGCTTCAAACGGAACTCAATTCGGATGTCCAGAACTCCAGTTATGAATTTTCGAAGTTCCGCAGCTATTTAGCAATTTTCCTGCATTTTACTTACGAAAATCTCTCTCCAAAACTCATTCTCTTCAACTCTATCACATTCCAAACAGCCCCTTGTCACATCTCTTTACTTCCAAACATTCTTATGACTTGAGCAACACATCCTATCGCCGAAGTGCGATTTCTGAAACATTACAACATCAATCCTCTTTGCAACTTGCAACTGATCCTCTTCCAAGACCCAATGCTACTCAACTGACAACTTCGCAGCACACCAGCAGAGCTGATATATTGCAACTTTCTAATTTTCCTCTCCTACAAATAATCATCAATTGCATATAATCATCCTCCTTCAAGATGCTCCAACTTAATTACCAGCCAAGTCTTAATTCCAAGTCACCTTCGATTCGGAAAACAACAACTCCAACAATGCTTGCACTGTTGCCAACAACGGCCGACTGAATCAATCATCCTACAACTGAAACATAACTGAGAAGCGAAACTTCTCCCCCACTTGTTTCAAACCAACTTCCACGAAAAACAACAAAGTACCGACAGTGATTCACTCACATGTCGCGTACCAAGGGATAATATGCCGACAGTATTCAACCGTCGTGCAACTCAACTGACTCGACAATTGGCCGGACGGACCGACCTGCTCTGATACCACTATTGTAACACCCTTCTAAACCCCACGGAGATTAATAAAATAATTTTCAGAGTAAAACATGAAAACAAGGGTGCCACAATTCAATTTAAAACAAATTATCACAAATTCATTGTCATGCTTTCACTAAGGAACAATCTGTCATAATACACAAACATCTCATGTTTACACAGCGGAAAATTCATCATACGGATAAGCATAACATCATCTATGCAATATCCCACATAATCTAATACAACAACATGATAGAGTATCGTCATAAAACTCTAATCTAACGTTCCCCCAGTGTTACAATATCAGAGCATGACACCGACGCTATACTAAACAAACTGACTCATGAGCTAATCCTCACCGAGCCAAAAGCCGCTACTCGCCAATCTGAAATCATCAAAGTAAGGGTGAGTCTCATCACAGTTAACAAATATTATTGCATCTTAAATAACAACACATCATAGTTATATTATTCACCCAATTCATCATATTCAGATTATCAGGAACATCTATCATTTACACAAACATCAACAGAACACATCTTTCAAGCAGACAATCATACTCAACATTAATCCAACAAAACACACAAACAACACATCATCAATATTTATAACACTGGAATACATCCAATCATGTTATAAAAGTATGCATATGTATGAACTGACACTATGCATGTGGTACCAACCTCGTCAAATGGGAATAACCCATGACCGATCCAACATCATCCAGATACGGCCCTGCCAGCACAGATTCCTCACAATGGGAATCATGCCCTTCACTGATCCAACACACCCTTATGGATACAGTATCATCAATGCACATGAATGAATGCAACATATACAACATACTTATACCATCGTTAAGTCTAATGAGTAACATCATCAAATACTCATTTCATCATCATCATTAACATCATCATCATCAAAGTATGTTTATATACATTAGCATCATTCAATACAATCAATCATCATCATCATCATCATCATTAAAGGACATACATGTGTCCACATCAATCATCATCATCAATAAGAAGAACACACATGTACCCACATCATTCCAATACAATCAATCAACATCATACAATTCTCTACAAATCATCACATCATAATGTTTTCAAAATAACAACTCATATTGTCACATGTCATCATATATGTCAACAATATATCATCCAATTAAACAAATCATCACATGACTAATATTTCCACATAGCATGTATTTTAACATATCTCATCACATATATGTACAATACATCAATCACCAAGAAATAAAATCATACTTAAAAATAATTAGATCCACACCTCATTTTATCATTTAAACACGTAGGTTATCTCATAAGATTCATCGTGCTCGAAACGACACTAAAAACGGACCTACGGTTCGAAAGTTACACATCATTTAACTTTCCCAAGAAAACAACTAACGCTACAGTACGCGGCGCGACCAAGACTACGCGGCGCGACCTGAAGCCATACCAACACGTTCGCGGCGCCAACTCATGGACGCGGCGCGATGCGAGGAAAAGTACGCCTTCGCGGCGCCAACACTAGGACGCGGCGCGAACTGGCGATTTCACATATTTTCGGTCTGCGTCAGACCTGCGATTTGACTCAATTTGAGTCCAAAACTGACTCTAAACATCATATACAGGCAGCTAATCATCAATTGCATCATTATTCATCATCACACATCAAAACAACACATAATCAACCAATAATCCATCGCAATTTTCATCGATTCATAACCTCCCTAAACATAACATATGACCCAATTGACTCAACAACATCCCTAATCAATATTATTATCTAAGAACACGATAATAGATGATAACCAGAGAGTCCCCCCTTACCTTAGCCAAAGATTCTTGATTGGTCTCTCCCTCCATTGCTCCTCTTCATGTACCAGCTTCCCAATCCCTCATCTCCCCTGCTCTGCTTTTCACGTTCCTTTTCTTATTCTCCATTCCTTATTATTTTATAAAATAACCTTTAATTGGAATAAGACCTTTACTAACATAACACCCCCTCATTCCTTAACGTCACACATGGCCCAACACCATAAACCATCATTTTCCAATTAAATTCTACAAATCACCAATAATTCTAATTATTAAATTAAATTTCCATTTAAATTAAAAATTAAAATATACGGGTGTTACATTAAGAACCCCTCATATCCCTGGTACTCCATGGGAACCTCTTTGTTTTTGTGTTATTGTCTTTTGTTTATAAATACCTTTTTTTTTGGTGAAAATCCTATGTGAAAAACTTGTTTGAAATAGAGGGAGGGTGGGGATGGGAAGAGAAGTTTTAAAAGTGGGCTCGATAAGATATCACATCTTAGACCTACATACCCCTTAAGTGCAATAGGGAAGTTAGAGCTTCTGTAGTTCCTCTTTAAAAAAGGAAAAGGAGGCAAAAGTGGCCAAAATCTTTTTGGGTGTGAGCTTTAAAATACTCACAAGTTTTTAAAAGAGGTTTAAACTTTAAAATACTTAACAAGTTTAAAAGAAGATTAGGTTTTAAAATACCTAATAAGTTTAAAAGGTTAAGCTTTAAAATAATTAACAATTTTGCAAAATGAATTCGGCATTAAAATACCAAAAAAGTTTTAAAAGGTTAAGCTTTAAAATACTTAACAAATTCTAGAAGAAATTAAAGAAGGACCAAACTTTAAAATACAAGGTCAATGGGTTAAGAGAAGTTTCACCGGGAATAATTCATCTCTTAAACCAAGGTTTAAAAATAAGATCAATGAATCAAGAATAGTTTCATCGGGAATAATTCTATTCTCAATGCCAAGGTTTCAAAATAAAAGGGGTTTGGTTAAGCTTTAACAATACTAAACCATAAACACGTGAAAAGCTTTAAAATACTTAACACAAACATAAAAGAGATTGGAAAAGAATTTAAGTACCTTGACAATTTAGTCAATATCATTCCCATCCTTTTGGACAAAACAACAAACTTAAGAATTATAAATGAATACCTCAAGTGTGAGGGTGATATCATGTGGCACAAGAAAACAAACATATGAGTATGATAATCAACAAAGATAATGGATATTTAAATCTAAACCCTTGGATTCAAATCATGTATGAATGATGAATGGATAATGTGATGATTAAACATTGGGTTAGATAAACAAAATATAATAACAAATACAAATCACATGGATATAAAATCAACAATTATGTACAATACAAGGTTTAACATTAAAGTACAAAGCATGGATTAGAAAATCAACAATTATGTACTAAAAATTTTTTTTTTTAATTAAGTACAAGACATGGATTAAAATCAACAATTGTGTACATAGATAAACATGGATAAACAAAGGTCAACATGTTGCAAATTTTTTTGATTAGGGTTTTAAACCTAAGGGATTTTCACATTAGGGTTTTAGAAATTAGGGTTTTGAAACATACACCTAAACCTAATTAATTTTAATTGTTAAATACCAATTACTTTAAGAGAAATGGTCTGAGGGTACATAGATAAATGAAAGGCACTCTAACCTAACCCTAAACAAGTATTAACAAACATTCATAAAGTTCTATAAAAGAAACAATCAAAATAAAACAATTTTTAGTTGATTTTTTAAACATAAAAGAACATGTTTTTGATTAATTTTTAAATGATAATAAATTAAATATTTTTCGGATTTTTTAACATGGTACTAAAATACACTAATTATATAAACACACAAAAAAAGAAGGGATTAAAAAAGTTAATTTACCTATTTTTGGTGATTTTTGAAAGTTTTATAGAAAACTAAAGAAATAAGTGATAAAAAAATTGAAATGGTCCTCACAAGGCTTGAACTCAGGACCTTCACCCTTGCAACACAAAACTTAACCACTGGGCCAAGCGCGCGCTCTGATCATTAGGCCCATCCCATTTCATTACATACTAAAACAAGTTAGAAATCTTAAAAATAAAAAAGGTCTGGGGCAAGGGGGATTCGAACCCCAGACCTGGGACACAAAAGGACTAAATGCGCGCTGATGACCAAGTGAGCTAACGATGTGTTCAAACAATACACGCCTTGCAATAAATATAAAATAAACTTGGACATGAATGGAATTTTTCCAGACTTCATCTTCTTCCTTGAACTCACGAAGAACAACATTAACACAACCATGGAGCCAAGTTTGAATTTTATCAAAACTTAATCAATTTTAACAAAACAAGACATCAAAATGATCAGCATTTAACTATGAACTCAAGCATATGACTAACTAACATTAATAATCAAAGATGAACATGAATGGAAAAATAGTATGAACCCTAAAAACCAAATTTAAAATTAAACTCTGGAATCAAACAATTAAGCAATGGGACCTTAGGGCTATCATTCCACATGTAAAATAGAACATTTTGGTAACAAGAAACACATGAATTGAGCTCCTTTCATGGGAGCTCAAAGTTAAGTCACATACCTCTGAAAATGGGGTCGAGCAAAGTGATTGAGAGGACCTGGGAATGCCTCAAGTGTTCAGTTAGCTTCTATGGACCTCAGGGAAGCTTTTGCAATGCTCAAAATTTCTTAAAAATGCCTGCAACTAAGAACATGATTTCACCTTGAACCTGAAAAATTTATGGTGAATACACTATGAAAATGATGTTACAGATCAAATGCAGATGTTTGGATAGCTTCTATATGATGTTTAGAAGCTATCTAAACCATAAAGCCTCGAATTGCACGAGTGGCATTAATTTTTGCAAGTTTAAGTTCAAAGGTTCTTTAATGGAGTTTTGAAATGGTGATTTCTGGTTCAAGTCCTTTAGTAGGTGTTTGGATGTTATGGATAGTTTCTATATATGATATAGAAGCTATGTGAAAGGTTGTTTGAGTGGCTATGTGTTTGGTTTGAGTCTTAGCTTGTGACGAGCTTAAAAGCTTTGAAAATGGAGTGAAAATGGAGTTTTTTGGTTTGGAAGTGTTTGAGAGGCTAAGGAAGGTATAAAAACCTTCTAATTGATGTTTAGAAGTTGTCTAAACCATTGGTTGACACCCAGAATATTTGGAACTCAGAATCACTATAAAAGTACAAAGATGGAAAAATGGAGAATTTTAAGTGCGACATGACTTGGAGAATTCTGGTGTAATCATGCAATGAGCAATGCCCTCTATTTATAGGCAAGAATTAGGGTTTGTGGGAGGGAAAAACTCAGAATTTTGAAGCTCCCATGTGACTTTGTACCATGTTGCTTCTTTGTGAAGAAATGAGATTTTTGGTTTTCCATGGTGAAGTACAATACTTTAGGCGTGCTTGTAAGACTTTGATCTGATCTTAGAGAGGTTGCTTGTTGCATTTGAAGTGCTTTTGCTGCAAAGGAAACATTATAGTGGCTCAAGAGAAGAATGGTTGTGATTAATGTCACTTTACTAGAATGGAAGTGCTAACTTTGTGCCATTAATGGAATGATCAATTAGATAATGGCCTAAACACTTGGATTATAGCTCAAAAGCAAGTGTAATCTTCTGATTATGGTGCTTTGAACAAGTTATATGGGCTGCATAAAGAGAATCTTTCAAATTTGAACAAGTTTGGTTCATAACTTTTTCACTTTCTTCATATTTTTCTTCATTTTCAAGTGTTCATGGTGCCTTATTGTCAAAATCATTTCTCCATGATCAAGCCATGAAATTTCATGCTATTTAGCTCTTCGGAAAGCCCTTGCTACATAATTCAATTCACTTGTTGAAAGTTTCTTCACACTCTTTTTGGATCATTGAGAAAAATGGCCATAAAGTTAAGAAAAAATCCAAGTAAAACACTTGAAAAATTTTCTAAGTCTTTGAAAAATTATCTTCTTAATTCCATATCTCTCAAAATAATCATTTTTTGCAAAAAGTTCCATTGTGATAAGTTGTTTGTTTTGCCAAGATCTACAACTTTCATGTTGGGAGATTTTTGAGTGTGTAAGCAAAATTTGGAGATCCATGAATTAGGTCAAAATACATTTAAAAACCGTAATTTGACTTTTCGTTGACTTTTTTATTCTTGATGAATTCTTTTAATTTTCCTTGATCAAATTTCTTCAATATCCATATGATGATGATTTGGATCCTTAAAAGTCCATAGGTGACTATTTTTCTCAAAAGTCAAAGGTAGACTTGCACAGTTGACTTTTTCCAGATTAATTGAAGCTTTGTGATATCCAAATGAATCAAGCTCTCCTTTTCAAATGAATGATATGGATGGACTAAAATATTTATTTGGATGCTCTTGAATCATATTTTGAGTCTTGGAACCATCCCCTGATTAAAAGTCAACCCTCTAGTGAAATTAGCTCAAAAACCCTAATTGGAGCTTCTGATGAACTTGAAGGTGATTAATCTTGCATGGACCCATCTTTGGACTTTGATTTTGATTGGAGAACCCTTTGAATCATAGAATAATGTTGAATTTCTTTGTGGGCCACTAAACCCTAGTTTGCTCAATTTCTTCTTGATCAGTCTCTTGTCTTAGGACACAAGCAACAAACAATAATTTTTTTGTATTTTTTATTAGCAAATAATAAATGCGTGATGATTATGATGACAATGATGATCCTTGTGTTTAAGATATGATGGGATCTCAGTGGTCAAAAATTAGGGTGCAACAGGGGTGAGATGTTGATTGCTCATACCTAGATGTTGATTTCTAGGTAGAAGTTGCACTAGGTAGTGATTAGGGGAAAAGTTGTAAACTAGGACTATTTAGGCTTTGAACTAGTACTGCTAATAGTGGATTAGGTGTTGTTGCACTGAATCAGGTTAACTATTTATTGTGTTATTTATCTTAATATTGTAGGTTGTTAGGACATTTTTCCTGACATCTCTTGTATGAGTGCCAGAATTTTAATTTCTAAAATTCTAAAACATTTTAAGATTGTTGTGCCAAATATACAGTATCTCTCATCGGGGACCAGATCAAGAGTTTGAATAACGCATCATGACCAACATGACATATCATTAAGATGCTTCCAATATGGTATACTTCTTTCGTCTAAACAAGTCTACTCTAGTCATTTTTAACTATGATGACCCCACTGAATTTGGCATGGAAAATGTTGAAGAGAAATCAGTAAATATTGAAGAACTACAAATAGGTAATAATGATCAGCATGAAGATACAAACATGCTTGATGCAAACTCTAGTGAAGACGAGGCTTGGCTTCATCATTCAACATTCCAATAAATTGAAGAAGCTCAACTAAGTTAGGGACAACAACAATAAACTAAAGAAGAGGCACAAGGTTGGGGTCAGTGGCAGATAAACTATTGGACTCAATAGGGAACTACTTATGGGGATGAAACTGGTCATGGTTCAAGAGGTCAAAATCAGACAAATATCACTTTGATGTAGAACATGCATGTTCAGCAACAAGAGCACCATGATGAGGAAACTTATTGGCATGTTCTTTCAGAGCATCTCAAAAGGAGCGTTATCGATTAGTTTAGCAACATATGACTGCACATGATAACTCCTTTAATGCTTTTGAAACCTACATTACAGATTAGTTTGCCAACATTCATAGAGATATGGAAAGCAACCATGGTTCTACCACTACCGACATCAACAACATATTACTGGCTTGTTTATTAGTATCAATATGGAAATAATGGTCTGGGTTGGCATAGAGGTGTGAGACCACAACCAAGGCGAGCAAAATAACACCATTGAGGTCACCATAGGTGTCGTAAACACTAACTAGCTCGTTAAGTGGATAAAAGATATCATCTTATGTTGCATGAATTTCATTTTATTTTCATTTAGTTTACAATGACTTTCATCTTTATTTTTTTGGATTGTATGACTCGTTGTGTTTATGTATTTGGTTTATGGAAATTCTGCTCAGACAATGTTGTGTTTGTAATGAACTACTGGTGGCTTTGTTTGAATTGTTTATTATTTATGTCTATGAATTTTCACCTTAATGTCATTCTATGTGAGTGGAATTATTGTGGATTCATTAGTATTTGCAACGCCTCTGAGTGTTTTATATGTGTTATATGTGATTTTACTAGATGTTTGTTACGTTTGTAAGGCCTTTTTCTCTTTTTGATGATATCAAAGGGGGGGGGGGAGCTATGTAAGAACAAAGTCTTTTTACGTGCTAAATGGAAGATGAATATATTTAGGGGGAGTTGTGATCAAGGCAACAAATACTTTATAAGTTTTGCCATCATAAAAAAGGGGGAGTATGTGAGTGCACTATCCTTTTAGATGTTTTGAATGATGTCAAAGATAGGACTGAGCATTTGTGTACATTGTAACACCCTTCTAAAACCCACATAAAATTCGTATATATATTTTTAGGTCAAAAAATTTGTATATATATTTTCATCTTCTGATTAAAAGTCAATCCTCAAGTGAAATTAGGTCAAAAACCATAATTGGAGCTTTTGATGAACTTGAAGGTGATTGATCTTACATTGACCCATATTTGGACTTTGATTTTTATTGGAGAACCCTTTGAATCATAGAAGAATGTTGAATTTCTTTGTGGGCCTCAAAACCCTATTTTGCTCAATTTCTTCTTGATCAGTCTCTTATCTTAGGACACAAGCAACAAACAATAATTTTTTGTATATTTTATTAGCAAATGATAAATGCATGATGATTATGATGACAATGATGATCCTAGTATTTAAGATATGGTGGGGTCTTAGTGGTCAAAAACGAGGGTGCAACAGATGCCCCTATTTGAGTTCCAGATACCTGATGAGGGGAAGGTGGAATCTTCGTCTCACCACGGTAGGTGGGACTTAAATATAAAAGATAGCACAATTTTGGACCCTGAGAGCCCACATGCATGATATGAAAATGACACATTTTTCTTGATTTTTTTATGGAATAAACAAAAACATCCTTCCTTTAAATTGGGAGGAAGGAAACAGATCTACTGGGGACATATGATAGACAACCCGTGACTCTTGGAAAATGAGCGATGCAACAGACTTTGGTAAACTCAAGATTTTTACAAAACAAGGTTTTAAGAGGTTCTGGATTCTCTCAGAACAAAAGGGTCAATTATGGATTCTCTCGCAATGACAAATATATGTTATGGATTCACACATAACACAACACCAAGCTATGGGTTCTCATACAACAAGGTTAAAAGGGGTTCTGGGTTCTCTCAGAACAAAAGGGTCAATTACGGATTCTCTTGCAATGACAAAGATATTTTATGGATTCACACATAACATAACACCAAGCTATGGGTTCTCTCACAACAAGGTTAAAAGGGGTTCTGGATTCTCATATAATAAAAGGGTCAATTACGGATTATCTCGTAATGACAAGGTCATGTTATGGGTTCGCATACAATACAACACTAGGCTATGGATTCTCACATGACAAGGTCAATCTTCTCCATGGGCCGCTTTCATATGCTGGGGAAGGAAATCAATGGGCTTTCTTAATGAACTGTCTCATACGTTGGGAGACTCACCATTCATAAGGGATAATAAACTTCAACATGAATTGTCTCGATGTTGGAGAGACTAACCATTCATAATAGTCTTCAACTAATCATTCATAAATAACTTCAACATGAACTGTCTCGACGCTGGAAAGACTAACCGTTCATAAATAACTTCAACATGAACTGTCTCGATGCTGGAGAGACTAACCATTGATAAATAACTTCGACATGAACTGTCTCGACGCTGGAGAGACTAACCATTCATAAATAACTTTAGGTTCTTCAATAGACCGTATTCATCATCTATTGTGAATCTTCCATAGTGAGCTATCTTCTTACACCAAGAGACTAATCGTTTACACAAATAGGTTCTTCAACAGACTGTCTTCATCATCTTGAGAAGGCCAACCATCTATTGTGATACTTCTATCATTCCCAAATTTCTTTGCTGGGAATATTTTTCTTACTCCTTAGAGACTGTCATCTTCTTTCAAGAAGGAAATTGGGGATACACAAGCTGCTCAAATAAAGAGACCATTACTTATTGTCAGGTAATAAATGCAATAGTAATTGTTGGGGATATAAATCCAACTCTCTGGGGAACCACAAACAGGTTCATGCTTGAAAATATCAGGTCTTCAATCGTGCAAAATAAATGCACTATGAGAATCCAGGATTCGCTGATCCAAATAATCATATATGCTTGAGACAAAGTTCAAACCAAGGCGGAGTTGGAATGAAACATTAAACAACACACTTCCCATTGAGGAACAAGCTAAAAAAAGGGGGTCCATCCTGTCTACAGACAGGTGAATAAGCTAAAACAAGATCTTCCCATGGGGAACAAACTCTCTGGGGAAACATAAAAATTAAGGGTCTTTCTACCTAAAGCTGACGCTTAAATAGAAGGAGTAAAGACATTGCTTAGGTAATAATAAGCTTTATCATATCAACAAGATGCAAATAATATGCATGAATATATGATGCATGAATGCATGAGTACATAAGTGAGTGTTATGTGTATACTGACAAAGCAAACATATAATAAGATAACCACGCTGGGAAACGACAACACTAGGGTATATACTTGCCCGGTCGTTAATAACATCTTCTGTTTTAGGGATGCAAATCTTGCAGGGGAAGAGAATACTCTTCAAACCAATCTTCATTATCAAAGGATTCATTTCGAGAATAAAATCCATTGTAAAGGGGAACATATTTCGAGAAGAAAACCTATATTTGGCTGGTGACAACTTGTGTCAAGACCTAGCTGCTTTGTAGGAATCAAATCTGTCGGTGCTTTCGCTTCTTGTTTCGAGAATCAACTCTCTTGGGGATTTTAGGTCAACATCCTCCTGTGTATTCAAGAGTCATAAGAAAATTTTCTACCTTTTTATTTTGAAAAACAACTTTTTGACTTTGTTTCAACTCCATTAATTTTTAAAAAACAATATTTTGCAAGATAGAATGAAATAAGAATTCTAAGAAATGAGATAAGGCTCAAATTACATTAATGGAATGGTAGTCTACAAACCGCAAGACTCCATGGATTACAAAGTTTGAAAATGGTAACTTTTACAGGAAAGGGTACACTGAAATACAATGATTACTAGTCTCCCTGTCAACTTTGAATATCACGCGTACGTTGATGTTGGTTAAGAGTCTTCATAAAATCTTCAGGATGGTCGGGTGATACCAGATGTGGTTACATGCCATATTCCCTAATTTTTGCATGAATTGACTTTGTAGGTTTTCAATTCATCGGGATGCTTTACTTTTCTTTTTATTGTCTCTAATTTTTTCCTGGACTGCCCTTTCAGGTTTTCAATCCACTGAGACGCTCATTTTTGCCTAAGTCGCCCTTTCGGGTTTTCAACTTAGCGAGCTTCTTTCTTTTTCCTTTCTTTAGGCGAAGTATTTCTTGACCATATCGGTATTCACGGGACGTGGGAATTCTTTACCATCCATAGTCGTAAGAGTCAAAGCACCGCCTGAGAAGGTTCTCTTAACAACGTATGGGCCTTCATATTTGGGAGTCCATTTGCCCTTGGGATCTGCTTATAGAGGTAATATCTTCTTGAGCACGAGATCGCCTTCCTTGAACCTTCGAGGTCTGACTTTCTTGTCAAAGGCTCACTTCATTCTTTCTTGGTAAAGTTGACCATGGCATAATGCGGTCATTCTTTTCTCTACAATAAGATTCAACTGATCGTCTCTAGCTTGGCACCATTCAACTTCTGATAGCTTGACTTCCATTAGGAACCTTAAGGAGGGAATCTCAACCTCTATCGGAAGTACGACTTTCATGCCATATACCAATGAGAAAGGTGTTGCCCCAGTTGAAGTGCGAACTGTAGTACGATACCCATGCAGAGCAAGAGGGAGCATTTCGTTCCAGTCCTTGTAAGTCACAATCATTTTCTGGACAATCTTCTTAATATTCTTGTTAGCTGCTGTCATACCCCAATTTTTGACCCTAAGATTACACATCATTTGCATACCAATCATCAATCAAGAAGTTTTAACTTAGAGTTCTACTGGTGATGCTGTGCACAATTCATCTGCAAGGGAATCATCGAGCACCCAAGTTTTATTCTTGTATATATTGTTTTACTAACAAAAATACCAAAAATATTGCCTTGTGCTTTTGTGTGTTTGTGCTTTGTAGGTACCAAGTCAAAACATCCATCAAAAGGAGCATTTTTCAACATTTTCACTATGCAAATCGATTTGCATAAGGTGTAAATCGATTTACACAACTGTTTCTGCACCAGATTTGCTTCTGCCATCAGTGCAAATCGATTTGCATAAGACAACAATCGATTTGCATAACTGTTTTTGCCCCAAATTTTGCCTTTTTCAGCTATGTAAATAGATTTGCATAAAGTGCAAATCGATTGCACCAGTGCGAATCTGAAAAAAATGAAGGCAAAATTCAGCTTTTTGAAGTGTTGACATCATTTGCAAGCATGGGAAGCATGACTTAGTTCTTACATTTGATTCTCTACATCATTTAATCATAAGCCCTCATGTGATTGCATCAAGACCATTGGATTTCATTTTTGGCTCCAAATCCTTTTCCCAAGCCTAATTCTATTTTCCAATCCTAACTCCAAGCCACAAAATTTCCCAAGCCTAATTGCTATAAATTGAGGCACTCCCCTCTTCATTTTTCAAGCTTTGATAGCCAAGAAACTTATTGCAAATTCTCTCCTCATCTCTTCCAAACCCATCACTCAAAGCTCTTTTTCTTCCACACAAATTAGTGAGTCACATCTTGAACCTCACTAATTTGGAGCTAAACCTCAACATAAACACTACTTTTCTTCATCAATTGTGAGAGATCAAAGCTTGTGGTTGTGTGTTCTTGAAGAAGATTCAAAGTTTGTGAAAGATTTGGTAAAATTCTAGATCCATTCCATAATTCAAGATGTGATCCATTGTTGTTTATGCTTGATGCACTTTTGGTGCTATATTGATGAGATTTGCTTGCTTACTTGATACATTTTCGTGCACAAATTGATCCAAGATCACAAGGTGTTTGGTTTTATGTTTAAACAAGTTTTCTTCTCTTTATTTGCTGTTTTTTTGAAAACTGTGTTGTGCAAATCGATTTACATCTGGTGCAAATCGATTTACACAACTGAAAACTGCGCAGATTTTAAAAACAGAGTTGTGCAAATCGATTTACACTCTGTGCAAATCGATTTACACTGGGCAGAATGTTGATTTTTGTAGTTTTTGACTTGTTTTTTGGTTCTAACTCATCTTCTACTCCATTCTTTTGATATATTCTTTGAATCACAAGTTAGAGGCCTAATTTCTCTCTAATTTCAATGGACTTAGGGCGTCGATAGGATGAGAATCCAAATCCGCAAAATTATGTGATTGAAATTATGGATGAAAGGAGCTTTTAATGTGGTTCCATCTTTTGTTTCTCTTTATTTTGATCGATGAAAGTCTTAATACCTTGAGAATTCTTATGGATTCTTGGTAAAGACTAGATCACTCACCATTTTTCTTTTCGTGCGGTATTGCTTTCGGAAAACGATCTACATATCGTTCTTCTCGCATGCATTAGCACATAAAGTTTTGACCGGCCTCCTTATAGGGTGATTTCTACATAAATCACTTGGCGATCTGCATAACATAGCGCAATATTTCGTGTCCCGAATCAAAAAGATCAAATATGGAAGAGAATTGTATGCGGTTGATTTAAGACTTGTGGAGGTTTTTATCGTGTCGTCGCTATGATTTTATCAAGCTTCTGGTAAACCCCATTGACTTTAAATCCAAGAACATCCTTCACTCACCATCGATCTTCGTTACTAACTTTGATAACATACTTGACAAGTTTCAAGATGGTTATCTTTAACATCTAACAATTGACTTTAATTTCCGCACTTTTATTATATTGCTCTTTATATTTCTCGCTTTATCGCTTTATTTTATCATTACATCATATTTACATTCCGCCATTTTCTCTTTGTCCATTTGGACGTTTATAATTCCGCTATTTTCCTTTTGTCTATTTGGACATATGTTTATGTTTCCGCCATTTTCTTTTTGTCCACTTGGACCATACTTTACTTTTTATGCTAAAATACCTAAGGCTCTCTTTTGGACTATTGGTTACTATCCCTAGCATTTTGGAGATTCTGACTTATGGACTTAGTGCCTCTGGACCCTTATTCTGATATTACTCTGCTGTTATTCTGTCTGTCTGGCATTGGATTGTTGTCTGTTTATGTGTGCAGGTATTTCCTTGAAAGCCCTTGATGGTTAATTCCAAGGCATTGAGATAAGGATTTTACCCAAAAAAAGCCGTTACTCTGCCCGATTTTCGTCAGAATTTTAATGTGCTTAATGCAAAGTGGTGCTAAGATAATAAGTTCATCTGGATCCCCAAGTGGTAATATGTGTTGGTATTGATAAGTCCAAAGGATGGGAACTCTACCTTGATTCTTAATGTCAAGTGTTGGCTTCTTATTTTGGTTAGACCGTTTCTTTCCTTAGCTTTTATTTTACGCAATAGGATAGCCTCTTCATCTCCTCCCATTCTTAAATTTTCAAAATCCTCTTCCTTTTTCAAAAACATTCTTATGTTTGCAAACCTTTTCAAAACCTTTTTCTTTAAAAATATCTTTTGCCCTTAGTGGCTTTTTTCTTCAAAAGTTTAGACACCGTAATTGTCGAAACGAGTGGTTATACCCCACGATTTTGAAATTGATTGATATAATGAGATCTTTTCCGCGTGAGAGAGCTAGTGGCATACTCGTTAATTTTATCCGAGTTGGAGCTCTTCTTTCATTTGCGATGCAAAGAACTCATTTGTTCTCATGCTCAAGATCAATGGCTGAGTATTTCTCTCCGACGACGATAAAGTGTTTATTCGTTTTAAAAATGTTTTCCCTTTAAGCGGAACTACATTAGCTCTGACTTCTCCATTGCACCGAGGAGGTATGTAGGCCCAAAGCTTAACGCTTTGCCGAGCTTATTTTAAAAATAAAACAAACCGTTTTTTAGCACACACGACACAGATTTTCAAAAAGGTTCCTGTGGAGTACCACAGATATGAGGGGTGCTTAAAACCTTCCCCTCATATAATCAACACCCGAACCTGAGTTCTCTTTCTTGTTTTAAAAACAAAACTTTGGGTTTTTCGTTCTTTTCCCTTTTCCTTTGAAAAAATAAAGCGCGGTGGCGATTTCAAACGAAATATTGATTCGAGTCAATCCCATGGCTTCGATATCAGATTTTCCCCGCTACGGAAAAATGGCGACTTCACTGGGGATCCAGTTTTAAGTGTGTTAAGCCTATTTTTGCTTATCTGTGTGTTTTATCTGTATATATTGTTGTGTGCTTTGTTTGTTTCTTTTTTTTCTTTTTGGTGCTCGATGGTTCCTCTGTGATGAGATAAAGTTCTAACCCGAACTTTGGTGAGTAACTTGAGATAGGAGGTGGTAAGACCAATAGTCGCATGTCAGGAGCAATCCTTACCATGAGGGTCATATGGTGGAACCCTAATCAGTGGAGGCCTCATGGAAGGTAGTAGAGGTTGTTACGAACCATCGTGATAACGCTATTACTTTCAATAGTGAGTGTCCGTAGAAGCTGAATGGCCTAGAACCTTTTTAACCCATCTAAGCCTTTTTTAGGATGTAGTGCAGAAACAAGATCAAGTACCAATTTGAGCT
The DNA here is from genome assembly GCF_029867415.1 of Vicia villosa. Lineage (NCBI taxonomy): Eukaryota > Viridiplantae > Streptophyta > Magnoliopsida > Fabales > Fabaceae > Vicia > Vicia villosa. Next base: position 83,682 of record NW_026706283.1, read on the forward strand.
TGTTGTCATGCGATACTATGCTCAGACGAGGTCTTTTTAGGCATATTATTGGCGCCCATGAGCAATTGTGCGTGCCGGTAATATCCGATAGAAGATTGAAAACTCTGGGAACCTTTGTAGAACCCGATTGGCAGGTACAAAACTCCTTAGATCACGCCTTGTGGGATGGGTAGACCCATGGCTCCATGCTCGTGACGTCGAACCTAAGAACCTGGACTATGTGATTTTTGTGTGATTTGTGTGATTTTGTGTGCTCTTGATTGTGGTTGATGCATAAACCATGCATTCATGCATTCATAAAAATGACCTTCACAAATGGTTTTCAAGGAACTTAGAGACTTTCTTTGTAAACATCACAGGTACCATGGATCAAAAGAGAAGCATCAAGAAGTACACTTTCAGGAATTCAAGTGCAAAGGAATTGAAAGAGCTAGCAACTTTGATTCCTAATCTTGACAACTTCAAAAGCCGTTATGGGAAGTTGATCTCTATCTTGAAGACCAAAGTGGAAAAGGGGATTCTTGAGACTCTTGTGCAGTTTTATGACCCGGTTTATCATTGTTTCACCTTTCCGGATTACCAGCTTATGCCCACTTTGGAGGAGTATTCTTATTGGATTGGTTTGCCGGTTACGAATGACATACCGTTTAGTGGTCTAGAGAAAGAGCCTCAGGTTGATGAGATAGCAGAACTTCTTCAGTTGAAAATATCAGATGTGAAAGCAAACATGACCAAAAAAGGAGGAATTTGGGGGTTGACTTCTAAGTTCTTGGTTTTAAAGGCTTCTATGTTGGCTAGTAAAGGAAGTATGATTGCTTTTGAGACATTTTTGGCCTTGCTCATCTATGGTTTGATACTCTTTCCCAACATTGACAATTTTGTCGATGTTAATGCTATTCGGATCTTCATGATTGGGAATCCTGTACCTACTTTGCTTGGGGATACTTATCATTCCATTCACCTTAGGAATGATAAGAAAGGTGGACTTATCAATTGTTGCACTCCTTTGCTCTATAAGTGGTTTATTTCTCACTTACCTCAAGCTAAGAGTTTCTTGAACAATCCTGATGGTCTCTCGTGGTCTCAGAAGATCATGCCTCTTACTAATGGGAATATCCATTGGTACAATCCTGCTTATGACATTGGTGAGATTATTGATCGTTGTGGAGAATTCCCTAATGTACCTCTTCTTGGTATACAAGGAGGAATTACCTACAACCCCATTCTTGCAAGGCGTCAATTTTGTTTCCCCATGAAGGAGCGACCTGCTAGTATTCTTGTGTCAGGAATCTTCTATCTTAATCAAGATGGAAATTCGGATATGAGAAATCGGTTTGTGCGTGCTTGGCACCATGTTGATAGGAAGAGCCATTTGGGGACGAAACAATGTGTTGCTCTCAAAGACTACACTGATTGGGTTCAAGCTAGAGCTCACACTTTTCAGATGCCTTATTTACTCGAGGAGCCTTCTCTACCCATTACTCCACCATTATCTTTCACTACTCCTGTTGAAAGTAGCGAGGGGCATCTAGAGCTCGTGGCCAAGATGAGATTGGAAAGAGACGCTTGGGAGAAGAAGTTTTATGCTTTGGAAGTGGAAAATAAAGAGTTGAAGATACATTTGAAAGAAAAAGATGAAATGCTTGATATCCAAGATGGTTGGTTGATGGAAAAGGATGATCAAATCCGTCATCAAGAAGAGTTGCTTCAACAGCATGGAGAAAAGCGAAAGAGACAACATGAAGATTCAGTTGCATGGAAGGAAGTTGCTGATAAGCTGACGGTCGAGAATGCTCATTTGAAGGCCTTTTATGAAGATGAGTTGGAGAAGCTCCGTAGGAAGCTCCAGAGAGGAGTTGGATCTTCATCAGAAGTGTTCCCTTCTAGTTTTTAGCTTTTCCTTTGTTTTGTAATTTTGGATCTTTGAATCCTTTTGTAAGCTTTTCTATTATTAATGAAGAATGTTGTTATGTTTTATGTTGTTTTTGCTAATGTTTACAATCAATGTCTTAAAGTTCCTTGAAAACCAGGAAAATAAAAATCATTTGCATTGCATTTCATGCATCATTCTGCACTTTGGTCTTGCTTCCGAGAGTATTCCCGAGGTCTTATTCAGTGTTCTTCATACAGAATTGAATCAAGCTGTCTCACCGGTATAATACTCGAGCTAACTGCAAGAAGAAGATGGAAGGTCTTGAACAAGAGAATCGTGAGCTGCGTGAAGAGGTTGTTACTTTGAGATCTGGTGTGGATCGTCTCACTGCTCTGGTTGAGACATTGATGGCTGCTCAGAATCAGAATCAGAATCAGGTTCCTCCTCCCAATGCCCAAGCTCAGGGTCAGACCACTGTGATTTCTAAAATTGCTGCTACAACCATTCCTGCTGTTCCTGTTGGTGCTACTCAGCAACGTATGCCTAATGGATATCCCTGGGGCATGCCTGAAGGTTATTTGTCTGCTCCTGAGATGACTCGTCCATTAACTCCTGTTATGGTCAACACATCTCCTATTGTTCATACTGGTCCTTTTGTCCCAGAGCCCATTTATGATGCTGCTCCAAGTGAAATTCATGACAGAATGGATGGTTTCCAAGATCAGTTTGAAGAATTGCAGAAAGAGATGAAAGCCCTGCGTGGGAAAGAACTGTTTGGAAAGAATGTGCATGATCTTTGCCTTGTTCCCAATGTGAAAGTGCCTGCTAAGTTCAAGCTGCCTGAATTTGAGAAGTATAAAGGAAATTTATGTCCTCAGGCACATCTGGTGATGTATGTAAGGAAGATGTCCACTCACACTGATGATCAGCGTCTGTTGATCCACTACTTCCAAGACAGTTTGACTGGAGCTGCTTCTAAGTGGTATATGGGCCTTGATAGCACCCATATTCGCACTTTCAATGATTTAGCTGAGGCGTTTGTGAAGCAATACAAGTATAATGTGGACATGGCTCCTGATAGAGATCAATTGCGAGCTATGATGCAGAAAGAGAAGGAATCCTTCAAGGAATATGCTCAGAGATGGCGTGAGGTTGCCGCCCAAGTGATTCCTCTGATGGAAGAGAAGGAGATGACTAAGATTTTTCTGAAAACTCTTGGTCCGTTTTATTATGAAAAGATGATTGCAAGTGCTCCTGTAGACTTCACCGAAATGGTGGGTATGGGTGTCAGGTTGGAAGAAGCTGTGCGAGAAGGTCGTCTGGTTCGGAATGACAATTCATCTAGCGGTGCGAAGAAGTATGGTTCTTCATTTCAGAAGAAGAAATAATCAGATGCTAACGCTGTTTCTCATGGGAGGAATAGTCGATTCAGAAATCAATCTCAACAAGTGGCGTCAGTAACTCCTGTTGTGAATTCAGTGCCTGTAGCTCCTGTTAGTCAACAACCAGCAAGGCGGAATCCGTACCCTTGAGTTAATGTTGATCCTATCCCTATGACGTACATTGAACTGTATCCTGCTTTAATTCACAAGAAGTTGGTTCAACCAAGGTCACCACCTCCTATTCTAGAGAAACTCCCTTGGTGGTACAAAGCTGACGCCACATGTGCTTTTCATCAGAACGCTCCTGGGCATGACCTCGAGAATTGTTGGCCTTTGAAGAATGAAGTTCAGAGATTGGTCCGTTCTGGAATACTTTCTTTCCGTGATATTGGCCCAAATGTGCAGAATAACCCATTGCCAACTCATGAAGCGTCTGCTGTGAATATGGTGCATGGATGCCCTGGGAAGTATAAGATTTATCGGGTGGAACACATCAGAGGATCATTGGTAGAGATGCATGCCACTCTGTGTGAGTATAGTCATTATGAGCATAATCATGCTGCTTGTAGGATTTGTTCAGTTAATCCTCGAGGGTGTTACGTTGTGAAAAGAGATTTACAAGAGATGATAGATCAAAGGCTCATTGAGATTCTGAGGGATAGGGATGAAGATGATGTCAATGTGATTGAACCATGCTTTGAAATTCCGGAATGTGTAGAGATCGGTTACTATGGCAAAGCTGTTGTAGAACCTCTTGTGATATGTTTGCCTGGATCTGTACCTTATAGTTCCGATAAAGCTGTACCCTACAGATACAATGCCACCATGTTGGAAGCTGGAAAAGAAGTTGAGATTAAGCCTCTGTCTTCTGTTGAGAATATAGCAGATGTTAGTAGAGTGACTAGAAGCGGACGAGTTTTTACTCAGCCCCAAACAGTTGTGGATGTTCAGAGGAATCCTACTCAAGTGCCTGTGAACAATAATGATGCGACAAAAGTGAGTGCTGGATCATCTTTAGGAAAGGAGATGGATGAGATTTTGAAGCTTATCAAGATGAGTGGTTATAAGATTGTGGATCAGTTGCATCGTACTCCGTACAAGATCTCTATAATGGAGCTGCTGACGAGTTCTCCTGCTCATAGGGATTCTTTAATGAAGATACTTGATCGGTAAAATAGCAAGTGTACTATTTTGCCTCTGTAGTAATAATAGGGAAATTCCCCGAATATCGATCTCAAGGACTGCGTGAGATTATAGAGTTAGTCGCACTTCAATTAAACAAAAAGCCTTGGGGTTTTGGTTTTTGTGATTACAAATTAAATTGCAAATAAACTTAAAAAGGTTGAATTGGCCAAATATGAGTAACATGCCAGGGTAGGTGTGTGCATTAACATGTAACAATTCTGAACCCTTACTTCATTAACAAAGTTCAACTTATCAATTACCGGTTCTTAAGGGTATTTGCTCCTAAGTCCTTAGTGGGCAAACTTTTGAACATTGAAATCCTAATCCCAAAGTCCTTCGAAATTAGTGATCAAATCAAATATTATTATAATCAAGAACAATCCGGTTATTATAGGGTATCCCTAGTCCTAGGTGATATCTACTATAATATAATGGTATAAAAACCCTAACAATGGAGGTCAATCCTAATTGTCAGTCATAAATCAATCCAGTTGGTCCGACGAGGAAAGCATTAAAAACCTTATACCATTAAATTGAATGTAAAAGAGAAACATGTTATTGAAATTCGGAATTCAAAATCATCACATGGTTAATCAGGGACACCCCCCTAGCATTGGGGGGTTTAGCTACTCATATCATCCAAAGAAATTACAAAGATATCAAATAAAGACATTACAATAGAGGTTATGAACTTTGATCTTCAATGGCTTCCGCTCATGAGAGTTCTCCGTTCTTCTCTAATTGCATAGGCTTCTTCTCTCAATCCTCTAATTCTTCGTGTGGCAAAAGATCCCTAATTCATCTTGAAAACCCTCCTAAATAGTGCAGACTCACTTAAGTTGGTTGGAAATCCCAAAAATACCCCTGAAGGCCAACCACTGAGTTGAACAATAAAAATCACTGAAATCAGCGTCATCACCCAACACGGGCCGTGTTGTGCAACACGGGCACCCGTGTTGGCTCCCTGTCATTATTATTTTCTTTGTTTTGTCCCAGGATGTGCAACACGGGCCGTGTTGTGCAACACGGGCACCCGTGTTGCTTCACTGATTTTCCTTTCTTTCAAACTTCACTCCCAGCTTACTTCCTGACACGGCCCGTGTTGAGCAACACGGCCACCCGTGTCAGGCCTCCTGTAGCATGTTTTTGAAATTCCTTCGAAACTCCGAGTTTTGCACTGATTTACTCCGATTTCTTCATATCAGTCTGAAAACATTAAAACACACAACCAAAGCATAAAATGACGAATAAAGAAATAAAACACTCAATAACAAAACTTAAAAATACTTAAAAACAACGGTAAATATATGTGTGAAAACCACTGATCAAACTCCCCCAAACTTAAACCGTTGCTTGACCTCAAGCGACACTACAAAAGTTAATGACCCTCAAAGCACACGGTGTTCATACGTGAGATATCCGTCTGTATTGATCAAGAAACAGTTGGTTCGGCATTCACATGACGCGACGAGTTTTGTTACCACATTAAACCTCAAGCTCCTGTTTCGGATACCTCTCCAACTATGCTTTGCACTTAAGTCTCTTTCCGATTTTCCTCCTCTTTCATTCGGACAATCATATTAAGGCACTGCATTTCTTATAATAATCATCACCTGCATGAGACGAGTCGAGGCTTCTTATTTTCTTTTTCCTGGCACCAAACTAGCAGCATTGGCTACTTTTTATTACCGATGAAATTTTCAAACTTTGCAGTTATATATTGTCCTTTTGGACGACGTTTGGGGTTCAATCTCCTTTGGGCTGAATAACCGGGTGAGGGTTACCCAACTTAGTGAGCCGATTGCCTTTTACTGCCTTTTCATCATTTGGTGCCAACTTTATATCTCTTTTTTTTTTCTCAACCAGTCATCATGCAAGTGAATCTAAATTATGCCAGACTGTATCAATAAACTACTCGATAAGTAATTCTCAGGAGACAAGTACTATGGTGCAAATCTACACGTTAGACTCGTATCTCTTTCCGGGACCCAAGGGTGCTTTAAACAAACCTCTTGTCACATTATTCCGCCCTTCCTGTCCTCAAACAATCCTCGCTTCATCTCTATATACTATTCCCGATTGCTCTTTAGGATCAAAAGTTCTTCAACAAAAATTAAAATTTCGGTTAAAATTTGGGCAGAATTCACTTTATGGTTTCACATCATACCAATAACATAAAAATAAAATGCAAAGAGAAGAGCCTCCCCCAAACTTGAACTAAACATTGGCCTCAATGTTTCAGAACGAGCCTGAGAGAGGTGACTCACAGAGGGTAATTGGCTCTAATGATCACTTCAAAGCTTTCACCGGAGACGTCCTCTTTTATTTCCTGAAAATAAAATAAAAAAAAACAGAGAAATTAATTATAAAAACCGTGGGTTGCCTCCCACGCAGCGCTTCGTTTAACGTCGCATGGCTCGACGGTTCATTACCCTTTATTATGGAGGGTATTTCCTTTTCCAAACCTTGTTACTCACCACTTCCGCAACCACGAACTCATGAAGATGAAAAGCATGGATAACCATCCTCTTCACTTTACTTCCCACATTCTTCTTGACTTCCTTAGCTTTCTTAGGACTTTTGACAGTAGCATAAGTTGGTTCCAACCGAGAGGCTATGCTTGAAACTTTTTCTTGAAGATTTTTAGGATTTTTGTCTTCTTTTTCACCTTCTGTCATACCAGCTGAAGTTTTCTCATTCACAACTGCCCTATTTTTCTTGACTCCTAACATCTTCAAGGTTACTTCTTCATCAAATGATTTCAGTGTTAGTGTCCCTTTTTCTATGTCGAAGTTGCAGCGACCTGTCGACAAAAATGGTCTCCCAAGAAGGATAGGAGTTTCTTCGTCTTCCGGAATATCCATGATGTGGAAGTCAACAGGGAATACAAACTTATCAACTTCCACTAATACATCTTCAGCTACCCCATAGGATTTCTTGACGGTGTGATCAGCGAACCTTAACTGTGTTTTACTTTCGCTAATCTTTTCTAATTCAAGCTTTTTGAAAATGGACAAAGGCATTAAACTCACACTAGACCCAGAATCGAGGAGTACCTTTTTAAATGCTATATTCTTGATAGTGCATGGTATCGCCACCGCCCCAGGGTCTTTCCTCTTTATTGGGATCTTTCTTGCTGTCGAAACTATACCACACTTCTCCGTTGCAATTTTTGGTTCTCCTCCTAGTGATCTCTTTTTCCCCAACACCTCCTTCATAAATTTCTTGTATAAAGGCATGTGCTCAAGTGCTTCAAAGAATGGTAGATTTACCTCTAACTTTTTGAACAATTTAGTAAACTTCTCAAAGTCTTTCTCTCTTGAACCCTTCTTTGTCACTCTGGAGGGGAAGGGCAGTTTTATCACCGGTCCCGCGTCTTTCTTATTTTTTTCTTCAATTGGTTTAGCCGGTGGCACCACAACTTCTGGCTCTCTTTGATTTTCTCTTATTTCCAGATCCACCTCTATTACCATGGGGTCATCTATTTCCTCTTTTTCTTTTTCAGACTCTGCTACTCTCCTACTTCTTGTAGTAACAGCATTAATCTTCTCTTGGTCTTTCGGATTTTTCACCGTTGAGCTCGGAAGGGTACCTTGTGCCTGTAGAGCGAGATGCTGTGCTATCTGCCCCACTTGAACTTCCAGATTTTTAATTGAGGCTGAAGTGTTTCTGTGGTTGTTTCTTGTTTCTTCTTGGAACTGACAACATTGCCCAGCTAATCTTTCAATTGCCACTTCCCATTCTGCCTTCTGGGTACCTTGTTTTTGTTGATCTTTCCAAGCAAAATTTGGATGATTCTTCCACCCTGGATTATAGGTGTTAGAATACGGGTTGTTTTGCCTTAGGAATTTGATTTCTTCAATCTGCTTGGGAGTAGCAAAACAGTACACCGTTTGGTGTGGACCATTACAGATTTCACAGCTGACAGGTTGAGCTTGTTGAACTTGAGCCACCTGTTGTTTACCTATATTCATAGCCTTCAATTTCTTTTCAACTTCTGCGGCTATCGCATCTTCAACCCGAGTTTTAGAAGTCTCCAGCTTGAGATCAATGATTCCTTCCGGTTTGCTAGCACACCTGTCATACAATTCCAAATGCTCATTTGCAGCTATTGCTTCAATGATTTTGATGATTCCTGAGGCTGTTGTGAAATTTGTCGAGCCTCCAGCTGCTGTATCAATTAACTGCTTTGTTTTGATTCTGAGCCCATTGACAAATACTTGCATCTGTTCAGTCTTGTCCATGTTGTGAGTGGGACATGCCACTAGAATTCTCTTGAATCTTTTGTAGGCATCTCCTAAGGGCTCACCCTCCTGCTGCTTGAAATTTAGAATGTCATACCTCTTCCTTATAAATACCGAAGCGGGAAAATACTCATTTAAGAAAGCTTTTTCCATCTCTTCGCATGATGTAATGCTGCCCGCTGGAAGGGAATAAAACCACTCTTCTGCTTCTTCTGCCAAGGTGAATGGAAACATTCTCAGCTTCTTGGCCTCTTCTGTATGACCTTCGATTTTTAAAGTTGTACTCATGGTCAGAAACCTCTGTAAGTGCTTGTTTGCATCTTCATTAACCTTTCCGGTGAAAGGCTTTCTTACGAGCTGAGTGATGGTGCTTGGGTGCAATTGAAAATTAGGGACATTCACCGGTTGGTTGATAATTGTTTGTCTTCCCCCCGGTGTATTTGCAACTCCATAGTCTCCGAGGAGTCTCTCTGGTGGTGGTACCTCGCCCATGACTTCTTCTTCACTTTCAGAACCTGAATGAACTGTCACAACTTCTTCTTCGGATTCCAGTTTAGCTTGATGAGCTTGTCTGCGCCTGGCGTGAAAAGTCCTTTCAATTTTTGCGTCAAAAAGAAATTCTGCTGAGGCCTTGCCTCGCATAAACAGATTAGACAATTATTAGAATGAGGACAAAATAATATAAAAATTTTTATAATTTTTTTTTTTTTTTTTGAAAATAAAATTTTAGTCGCAGAGCAACAAAATTCTAATTGAAATAAAACTAAAACTCTACAATTTTCGGCAGTCCCCGGCAACGGCGCCAAAAACTTGATCTCAAGGACTGCGTGAGATTATAGAGTTAGTCGCACTTCAATTAAACAAAAAGCCTTGGGGTTTTGGTTTTTGTGATTACAAATTAAATTGCAAATAAACTTAAAAAGGTTGAATTGGCCAAATATGAGTAACATGCCAGGGTAGGTGTGTGCATTAACATGTAACAATTCTGAACCCTTACTTCATTAACAAAGTTCAACTTATCAATTACCGGTTCTTAAGGGTATTTGCTCCTAAGTCCTTAGTGGGCAAACTTTTGAACATTGAAATCCTAATCCCAAAGTCCTTCGAAATTAGTGATCAAATCAAATATTATTATAATCAAGAACAATCCGGTTATTATAGGGTATCCCTAGTCCTAGGTGATATCTACTATAATATAATGGTATAAAAACCCTAACAATGGAGGTCAATCCTAATTGTCAGTCATAAATCAATCCAGTTGGTCCGACGAGGAAAGCATTAAAAACCTTATACCATTAAATTGAATGTAAAAGAGAAACATGTTATTGAAATTCGGAATTCAAAATCATCACATGGTTAATCAGGGACACCCCCCTAGCATTGGGGGGTTTAGCTACTCATATCATCCAAAGAAATTACAAAGATATCAAATAAAGACATTACAATAGAGGTTATGAACTTTGATCTTCAATGGCTTCCGCTCATGAGAGTTCTCCGTTCTTCTCTAATTGCATAGGCTTCTTCTCTCAATCCTCTAATTCTTCGTGTGGCAAAAGATCCCTAATTCATCTTGAAAACCCTCCTAAATAGTGCAGACTCACTTAAGTTGGTTGGAAATCCCAAAAATACCCCTGAAAGCCAACCACTGAGTTGAACAATAAAAATCACTGAAATCAGCGTCATCACCCAACACGGGCCGTGTTGTGCAACACGGGCACCCGTGTTGGCTCCCTGTCATTATTATTTTCTTTGTTTGGTCCCAGGATGTGCAACACGGGCCGTGTTGTGCAACACGGGCACCCGTGTTGCTTCACTGATTTTCCTTTCTTTCAAACTTCACTCCCAGCTTACTTCCTGACACGGCCCGTGTTGAGCAACACGGCCACCCGTGTCAGGCCTCCTGTAGCATGTTTTTGAAATTCCTTCAAAACTCCGAGTTTTGCACTGATTTACTCCGATTTCTTCATATCAGTCTGAAAACATTAAAACACACAACCAAAGCATAAAATGACGAATAAAGAAATAAAACACTCAATAACAAAACTTAAAAATACTTAAAAACAACGGTAAATATATGTGTGAAAACCACTGATCAATACTTGATCAAGCCTTTGTGGATCACGATGTGACGCTGGATCAGTTTAATGGGGTTGTGAGTAATATCACTGCATGTAACAATTTGAGCTTCAGTGATGAAGATTTGCCTGAGGAAGGGAGAAATCATAATTTGGCTTTGCATATCTCTGTCAGTTGCAAAGAGGACTCAATGTCCAATGTGCTGATCGATACTGGATCGTCTCTGAATGTCATGCCAAAATCCACTCTTGCCAAACTGTCTTATGGTGGTACACCAATGAGATTCAGCAATGTGATTGTCAAAGCTTTTGATGGATCGAAGAAATCAGTGGTTGGAGAGGTTGATTTGCCTATTAGTATTGGACCGTTTGTCTTCAAGATTACTTTTCAAGTGATGGATATTTTCCCTGCATATAGTTGTTTATTGGGACGCCCATGGATCCATGAGGTTGGGGCAGTTACTTCGACTCTCCACCAAAAGTTGAAATTTGTGAAAGATGGAAAGATGGTTGTTGTAAATGGAGAACAAGCTTTGCTGATTAGTCATCTCTCTTCGTTCCGTACCATAGAGGCTGATGAAGTAGTCATTGGAAATGCATTCCAAGCCCTGTCTGTTAATGATGAATTCAAAAAGGATGAAGCTTCCATTGCCTCCTTCAAAGATGCTCAACTAGTGGTTCAGAATGGACATTCAGGAGTCTGGGGACAAGTGGTGAGTCTTCAAGAGAACAAGAATAGAGCTGGTCTGGGTTTTTCTGCCTCAGACAAGTCTGTGACGAAGCCTGAATCTGCTTTTCGTCCTTATCAGGAGATGTTCCATAGTGCTGGGTTTCTACATCCGACTTTTCCAGAAGTGAACGCTATTGTTGAAGACGAATCAGAGCCAGAAGTGCCAAACTTTGTGACCCATGGAAAGATGATTAAGAATTGGATCACCATTGACATTCCTGAGTGTACTCATGCTTCAAAGTAATTTGCTTTTATGTTTTTCAAAATCCTTTCATTCTGCCCAAGATGAAAGTGAAGTTGTTGGGGCTTTTTTCTGCTTGTTTTAAACATTAAAATCATCAATAAAAGTCATTTTGTTTCTGCATATACATGCTTTTTATCTTTTTGCTTTTTTTTTCTGGAAAGTGGTAACACAAAAAACCCTAAAAAATGTTTTCATAATCTGCACGATTACATGTTTGCATATATCTTCCCTTTTTCCTAAAATAATAATCACTTGTGCAGATTAATCAATAAAACCGTTGAAAGTAATGACCCTGCACCCTCTCCTAACTTCGAGTGTCCTGTGTATGAGGCGGAAGAAGAGAGTGATGAATGTATTCCTGATGAGATTTCCCGACTGCTTGAGCACGAGGAAGACACCATTCAGCCATATAAAGAGCCGTTAGAAGTCATCAACTTGGGTTCTGAAGAGGATAAGAAAGAAGTCAAGATTGGGGCACTGCTTGGTCAAGATGTTAAGAAGAGGATGGTAGAGCTTCTTAAAGAGTATGTTGACATGTTTGCGTGGTCCTACCAAGACATGCCTGGATTGGACACAGATATTGTGGAGCATCATTTGCCGTTGAAACCTGAATGTCCTCCTGTCAAGCAAAAGCTGAGAAGAAGTCATCCTGATATGGCGGAAAAGATTAAGAATGAGGTCTTGAAGCAGATAGATGCAAGTTTCCTTGTCACTTCTGTATATCCTCAATGGATTGCCAATATTGTGCCTGTTCCGAAGAAAGAGGGAAAAGTTCGTATGTGTGTTGATTATAGAGATTTGAATAAAGCCAGTCCGAAAGATGATTTTCCTCTACCTCACATTGATATGTTGGTAGATAGCACGGCAAAGTTTGAGGTTTTCTCCTTCATGGATGGTTTTTCAGGATACAACCAGATTAAGATGGCACCTGAAGACATGGAGAAGACAACTTTTATTACACCATGGGGGACATTCTGTTACAAAGTGATGCCTTTTGGGTTGAAGAATGCCGGTGCGACGTATCAGAGGGCCATGACCACTCTTTTCCATGACATGATGCACAAAGAAATTGAGGTTTATGTGGATGACATGATTGCCAAGTCCCAGTCAGAGGAGGGGCACATGGAGGATCTGTTAAAGTTGTTTCAGCGTTTGAGAAAGTATCGTCTCCGCTTAAATCCAAACAAATGCACTTTTGGTGTCCGTTCTGGAAAATTATTGGGTTTCATTGTCAGTCAGAGAGGAATTGAAGTAGATCCTGATAAAGTCAAAGCAATTCAGGAAATGCCAGCACCAAAGACTGAGAAACAAGTGAGAGGTTTCCTCGGACGTTTGAATTATATCTCCAGGTTCATTTCCAATATGACTGCTACCTGTGATCCAATCTTCATGTTGTTAAAGAAAAATCAGGGATGTGTGTGGAATGAGGATTGTCAGAAAGCTTTTGACAACATCAAAGAATATCTGCTTGAACCTCCCATTTTGCTCCCTCCAGCTGAGGGAAGGCCTTTGATTATGTACCTCACAGTGCTTGAAAATTCAATGGGATGCGTGTTGGGTCAGCATGACGAGTCTGGTCGAAAAGAGTATGCAATATACTACCTTAGCAAAAAGTTTACCGAGTGCGAAACAAGATACTCGCTGCTTGAGAAAACTTGTTGTGCTTTGGTGTGGGCTGCTCGCCGACTAAGACAGTATATGTTGAACCACACCACCCTATTGATTTCCAAAATGGATCCAATTAAGTATGTATATGAGAAACCTGCATTAACTAGAAGGATTGCCCGCTGGCAAATGTTGTTATCAGAATATGATATTGAATATCGAGCTCAGAAAGCTGTGAAAGGAAGTGTGTTGGCAGAGTATCTCGCTCACCAACCAATTGATGATCGTCAATTTATCAGAATGGACTTCCCAGATGAAGATATAATGTATTTGAGATCTCAAGATTGGGATGAACCATTGCCAAAAGAAGGACCAGATCCTGAATCCAAGTGGGGTTTAATTTTTGATGGAGCTTCTAATGTTCATGGCCATGGAATTGGCGCCATTATTGTCACTCCGCATGGGTCACATGTACCTTTCACTGCAAGGATATGTTTTGATTGTACGAATAATATTGCTGAGTATGAAGCTTGCATCATGGGACTTGAAGAGGCCATTAATCTGAGAATTAAGATTCTTGATGTTTATGGAGATTCTGCGCTTGTGATTAACCAGATTAAAGGAGAATGGGAAACTCGTCATCCTGGATTGATCCCTTACAAAGATTATGCCAGAAGGTTGTTGACGTTCTTTAACAAAGTTGAATTCCACCACATCCCTCGAGATGAGAACCAGATGGCTGATGCATTAGCCACATTGTCCTCCATGTACAAAGTAAATTTCCATAATGAGGAACCTCAGATTACAATCAGGCGTCTTGATAGACCCGCTCGTGTATTTGCAGTTGAGGAATCAACAGATGAAAAGCCTTGGTATTTCGATATTAAGCACTTCCTTCAGACTCAAGAGTACCCACTTGGGGCATCAAATAAGGATAAGAAAACTTTGAGGAGATTAGCTGGTAGTTTCTTCATCAATGCTGATGTTTTGTATAAAAGGAATTATGACATGGTTTTGCTCAGATGCGTGGATAGACACGAAGCAGACATGTTGATGCATGAAATCCATGAAGGTTCTTTTGGTACTCATGCCAATGGACATTCAATGGCTAAAAAGATGCTTAGAGCAGGTTACTGTTGGCTGACAATGGAATCTGATTGCTACAAGTTTGTAAAGAAGTGTCACAAGTGTCAAGTGTATGCTGACAAGATTCATGTGCCTCCGACACTTCTCAATGTTATTTCTTCTCCATGGCCTTTCTCTATGTGGGGTATCGATATGATTGGCATGATTGAACCCAAGGCTTCGAACGGACATCGATTCATCCTGGTAGCAATCGATTACTTTACCAAGTGGGTAGAAGCTGCTTCATATACTAATGTGACAAAGCAAGTTATGGTCAGATTTATCAAGAACAACATCATCTGCAGATATGGTGTACCGAGAAAGATCATTACTGATAATGGCTCAAATCTGAACAACAGCATGATGAGAGAATTGTGTGAAAGTTTCAAAATTGAACATCACAACTCTTCGCCTTATAAGCCACAGATGAATGGAGCTGTTGAAGCAGCAAATAAGAATATTAAGAAGATTGTGCAAAAGATGGTTGTTACGTACAAGGACTGGCCTGAGATGCTCCCATTTGCTTTGCATGGGTACCGTACATCTGTTCGTACTTCAACCGGGGAAACCCCCTTTTCTCTGGTTTACGGTATGGAAGCAGTGCTCCCCATTGAGGTTGAGATTCCATCACTGAGAGTTTTAATGGAAACCAAGTTATCTAAGGCTGAGTGGTGTCAGAGCAGGTTTGATCAATTGAATTTGATAGAAGAAAAAAGAATGACGGCTTTATGCCATGGTCAGTTGTACCAGAAAAGAATGAAGAAAGCTTTTGATAAGAAGGTTCGACCTCGTGTATTCAGAGAAGGCGACCTCCTGCTCAAAAGGATCTTGTCTTTCACCTCTGATCCAAGGGGCAAGTGGACTCCTAATTTTGAAGGACCATATGTTGTTAAGAAAGCCTTCTCTGGCGGTGCATTAATTCTTGCAACTATGGATGGAGAAGAGCTCCCACGTCCCGTGAATGCTGATGTAGTCAAGAAATACTTCTCCTAAAAACAATAAAAGAACAGCTCGCTAAGTTGAAAACCCGAAAGGGCGGCTTAGGCAAAAAAGAGCGTCTCGGTGGATTGAAAACCCGAAAGGGCGGTCCAGGAAAAAATTAGAGACATAAACAGAATAAAATACCCGGTGGACTGAAAACCCGAAAGGGCGGTCCAGGCAAAAGTTAGGGATTCATGGCAAGTAACTACATCAGACAAGACTTGATCTTCAGCAGTCATCTGTTTATCATGAGAAGTTCAACACATTTCAACGGAAGCCTTTGCTCAGGAATTCCAAGTTGAGAGAAAGGACGGGGTCATTACATTTCAATGTACCTTTTCCACAAAATTACCACTTTCCAAACTTTGTAATAATCCATGGGGTCTTCCCTTTTGCAGGCTACCATTCTATTAAAAACGTTTGAGCCTTCATATCTCTCAAAATGTCATTTATTTTTTATAGTAATTTTTGAAACAAAAAGAAAATTGATCTCAACAAAATCCTTTTTGAAATATATAAAAGGAAGTTTTACTTTGATTCATGAGTGCATTACAAGGAATGGATATGTTGATATATCCATATGCAAAAGAAGAAGAATGTGTTCCACTCAATTCACCTTTGGCCAGGTTCGAATATGGTGTAGAACTCAACTGTTTTATTCTCTCAGCTCCAATGTTCCCTAGTGTTGGGTAGCATTTATTCTGAAGCCATCAAAAGATTGTTATAGCAGTTTCTGCTCTGGTGTTTAGCTTGAGACATGCTTGATTATGTTATTTTCGTACTCCAGCTCTTGAGTTAATTCTTGTGTTAAGTTTTGGCAGCATATGCATCATTAACATGCATCAAAAACAGTCATACATTCACATTTGCTATCATGAAGTTTACTGTCAAACAGATTGCTCTTTCATTTAGAGTGTCTTAAGCAGAAAAAGCTCACTTTCCTTGAAAATCCCCACTGAATTTGTTTCTCTGTGGATAATATGTTTCAGTTGTGCTGTTCAGATGTCTGCGAACAGAAGATTAGTGAGTTCCTCTCTCACTTAGTCCAGTCTTTTTGACAGCTTCTTTCCATTTGGTCATGGATTGAACTTTGGCTGCTGGACGATGAATATTGAGATTATTCATTTTGTGTTTGCATCCTCAAATCATTGAAAAAAATATTATTGATTGCTCTTCACCATCATTGGTACAATGGGGCATCTCTTCACCTTCAGTGGAACGTTGGTATATTTTGTTATCTTCATCGTCAGTGGTACGTCGATGTATTTCTCTTCCATACCTTCAGTGGAACGTTGGTATGTGTTATCGTTAGTGGTACGGCGATATATCTTCTTTCTACCTCCAGTGGGACGTTGGTAGTTCACCTTCAGTGGAACGTTGGTGTATTTTGTTATCTTCATCGTCAGTGGTACGTCGATGTATTTCTCTTCAATACCTTCAGTGGAACGTTGGTATGTGTTATCGTTAGTGGTACGGCGATACATCTCTCTCTACCTCCAGTGGGACGTTGGTAGTTCACCTTCAGTGGAACGTTGGTATGTGTTATCGTTAGTGGTACGACGATACATCTCTCTCTACCTCCAGTGGGACGTTGGTAGTTCACCTTCAGTGGAACGTTGGTATGTGTTATCGTCAGTGGTACGGCGGTACATCTCTTTCATCGTCAGTGGTACGTCGATGTATTTCTCTTCAATACCTTCAGTGGAACGTTGGTATGTGTTATCGTTAGTGGTACGGCGATACATCTCTCTCTACCTCCAGTGGGACATTGGTAGTTCACCTTCAGTGGAACGTTGGTATGTGTTATCGTCAGTGGTACGGCGGTACATCTCTTTCATCGTCAGTGGTACGTTGATGAATCTCTCTTCAATACCTTCAGTGGAACGTTGGTATGTGTTATCGTTAGTGGTACGGCGATATATCTTCTTTCTACCTCCAGTGGGACGTTGGTAGTTCACCTTCAGTGGAACGTTGGTGTATTTTGTTATCTTCATCGTCAGTGGTATGTCGATGTATTTCTCTTTAATACCTTCAAGTGGAACGTTGGTATGTGTTATTGTCAGTGGTACGGCGGTACATCTCTTCATATCATCAGTGGTACGATGATGTGTTTTTTGTTAACGGAAGATTGGCATTCTGATTCAGGATGCATATTTTTCTCATCCCTAGTGAAAGAGGATGCCCCCTTTATCATCTCCAGCGAAAGGTGATTGTTTTAGCCTCTCTGGTGCGAAATGTTTCCCCAGAGAAGTTTCTTTTCCCACCAAAGTTTTATCTCTCCAACAAGGTCTTGCCTTTCCCCAGCGGAGTTATGCCAGCAAGACATTTTGTTTTCCCCAGCGGAGTTCCTTTTACTCCCCAGTATTGTCATGTTTTATCCTCACCATATGCATTCATCAAACATTGCATAGCATCTTAGGTTCAAAAATTGTGTTTTATATATTTAAGTCTCTTCGATTTTGTCAAAACGAAGATTTCCAATCATCGTATCTCCGAATCGAAGAAACTTAAATAGGGCATCTATCATACCCCAATTTTTGACCCTAAGATTACACATCATTTGCATACCAATCATCAATCAAGAAGTTTTAACTTAGAGTTCTACTGGTGATGCTGTGCACAATTCATCTGCAAGGGAATCATCGAGCACCCAAGTTTTATTCTTGTATATATTGTTTTACTAACCAAAATACCAAAAATATTGCCTTGTGCTTTTGTGTGTTTGTGCTTTGTAGGTACCAAGTCAAAACATCCATCAAAAGGAGCATTTTTCAACATTTTCACTATGCAAATCGATTTGCATAAGGTGTAAATCGATTTACACAACTGTTTCTGCACCAGATTTGCTTCTGCCATCAGTGCAAATCGATTTGCATAAGAAAGCAATCGATTTGCATAACTGTTTTTGCCCCAAATTTTGCCTTTTTCAGCTATGTAAATAGATTTGCATAAAGTGCAAATCGATTGCACCAGTGCGAATCTGAAAAAAATGAAGGCAAAATTCAGCTTTTTGAAGTGTTGACATCATTTGCAAGCATGGGAAGCATAACTTAGTTCTTACATTTGATTCTCTACATCATTTAATCATAAGCCCTCATGTGATTGCATCAAGACCATTGGATTTCATTTTTGGCTCCAAATCCTTTTCCCAAGCCTAATTCTATTTTCCAATCCTAACTCCAAGCCACAAAATTTCCCAAGCCTAATTGCTATAAATTGAGGCACTCCCTTCTTCATTTTTCAAGCTTTGATAGCCAAGAAACTTATTGCAAATTCTCTCCTCATCTCTTCCAAACCCATCACTCAAAGCTCTTTTTCTTCCACACAAATTAGTGAGTCACATCTTGAACCTCACTAATTTAGAGCTAAACCTCAACATAAACACTACTTTTCTTCATCAATTGTGAGAGATCAAGGCTTGTGGTTGTGTGTTCTTGAAGAAGATTCAAAGTTTGTGAAAGATTTGGTAAAATTCTAGATCCAATCCATAATTCAAGATGTGATCCATTGTTGTTTATGCTTGATGCACCTTTGGTGCTATATTGATGAGATTTGCTTGCTTACTTGATACATTTTCGTGCACAAATTGATCCAAGATCACAAGGTGTTTGGTTTTATGTTTAAACAAGTTTTCTTCTCTTTATTTGCTGTTTTTTTGAAAACTGTGTTGTGCAAATCGATTTACATCTGGTGCAAATCAATTTACACAACTGAAAACTACACAGATTTTGAAAACAGAGTTATGCAAATCGATTTACACCCTGTGCAAATCGATTTACACTGGGCAGAATGTTGATTTTTGTAGTTTTTGACTTGTTTTTTGGTTCTAACTCATCTTCTACTCCATTCTTTTGATATTTTCTTTGAATCACAAGTTAGAGGCCTAATTTCTCTCTAATTTCAATGGACTTAGGGCGTCGATAGGATGAGAATCCAAATCCGCAAAATTATGTGATTGAAATTATGGATGAAAGGAGCTTTTAATGTGGTTCCATCTTTTGTTTCTCTTTATTTTGATCGATGAAAGTCTTAATACCTTGAGAATTCTTATGGATTCTTGGTAAAGACTAGATCACTCACCATTTTTCTTTTCGTGCGGTATTGCTTTCGGAAAACGATCTACATATCGTTCTTCTCGCATGCATTAGCACATAAAGTTTTGACCGGCCTCGTTGTAGGGTGATTTCTACATAAATCACATGGCGATCTGCTTAACATAGCGCAATATTTCGTGTCCCGAATCAAAAAGATCAAATATGGAAGAGAATTATATGCGGTTGATTTAAGACTTGTGGAGGTTTTTATCGTGTAGTCGCTATGATTTTATCAAGCTTCTGGTAAACCCCATTGACTTTAAATCCAAGAACATCCTTCACTCACCATCGATCTTCGTTACTAACTTTGATAACATACTTGACAAGTTTCAAGATGGTTATCTTTAACATCTAACAATTGACTTTAATTTCCGCACTTTTATTATATTGCTCTTTATATTTCTCGCTTTATCGCTTTATTTTATCATTACATCATATTTACATTCCGCCATTTTCTCTTTGTCCATTTGGACGTTTATAATTCCGCTATTTTCCTTTTGTCTATTTGGACATATGTTTATGTTTCCGCCATTTTCTTTTTGTCCACTTGGACCATACTTTACTTTTTATGCTAAAGTACTAATAAATAACAAAAATCTAAAAAAACACCTAAGGCTCTCTTTTGGACTATTGGTTACTATCCCTAGCATTTTGGAGATTCGGACTTATGCACTTAGTGCCTCTGGACCCTTATTCTGATATTACTCTGCTGTTATTCTGTCTGTCTGGCATTGGATTGTTGTCTGTTTATGTGTGCAGGTATTTCCTTGAAAGCCCTTGATGGTTAATTCCAAGGCATTGAAATAAGGATTTTACCCGAAAACAGCCGTTACTCTGCCCGTTTTTCGTCAGAATTTTAATGTGCTTAATGCAAAGTGGTGCTAAGATAATAAGTTCATCTGGATCCCCAAGTGGTAATATGTGTTGGTATTGATAAGTCCAAAGGATGGGAACTCTACCTTGATTCTTAATGTCAAGTGTTGGCTTCTTATTTTGGTTAGACCGTTTCTTTCCTTAGCTTTTATTTTACGCAATAGGATAGCCTCTTCATCTCCTCCCATTCTTAAATTTTCAAAATCCTCTTCCTTTTTCAAAAACATTCTTATGTTTGCAAACCTTTTCAAAACCTTTTTCTTAAAAAAATATCTTTTGCCTTCAATGGCCTTTTCTTCAAAAAGTTTAGACACCGTAATTGTCGAAACGAGTGGTTATACCCCACGATTTTGAAATTGATTGATATAATGAGATCTTTTCCGCGTGAGAGAGCTAGTGGCATACTCGTTGATTTTATCCGAGTTGGAGCCCTTCTTTCATTTGCGATGCAAAGAACTCATTTGTTCTCATGCTCAAGATCAATGGCTGAGTATTTCTCTCCGACGACGATAAAGTGTTTATTCGTTTTAAAAATGTTTTCCCTTTAAGCGGAACTACATTAGCTCTGACTTCTCCATTGCACCGAGGAGGTATGTAGGCCCAAAGCTTAACGCTTTGCCGAGCTTATTTTAAAAATAAAACAAACCGTTTTTTAGCACACACGACACAGATTTTCAAAAAGGTTCCTGTGGAGTACCACAGATATGAGGGGTGCTTAAAACCTTCCCCTCATATAATCAACACCCGAACCTGAGTTCTCTTTCTTGTTTTAAAAACAAAACTTTGGGTTTTTCGTTCTTTTCCCTTTTCCTTTGAAAAAATAAAGCGCGGTGGCGATTTCAAACGAAATATTGATTCGAGTCAATCCCATGGCTTCGATATCAGATTTTCCCCGCTACAGCTGCCTCTACCGCTCCATTCATCTTAGGATGGTAGGGAGAGGAATTGTGATGCTCAATCTTAAACTCACCACATAACTCTTTCATCATCTTGTTGTTCAGATTGGAACCATTATCAGTAGTGATTCTGTTGGGTACGCCGTAGCGACAGATGAGCTTGTTCTTGATAAATCTTACTACCACTTGTCGAGTAACATTACCGTAAGACGAAGCTTCGATCCATTTGGTGAAGTAGTCAATGGCGACCAGGATGAAACAATGTCCATTTGAAGCCTTGGGTTCAATCATTCCAATCATATCAATTCCCCACATAGAGAAAGGCAATGGAGAGGAGATAACGTTGAGAAGCGTCAGAGGCACATGGATCCTATCAGCATAGATCAGGCATTTGTGGCACTTATTCACATATCTGTAACATACAGATTCCATTGTCATCCAATAATTACCCGCTCTCTGTATCTTTCTTGTCATTGCATGTCTGTTGGCATGAGTGCCAAAAGATCCTTCATGAATTTCTTGCATTCATTCCATGTCAAAATTCCTTTTGTTGAGCACATCTCTAGTTAGGAAGAAATTACCAGACAATCTTCTTATATTTCTTCTGTCTTTGCTAGATGCCCCAGGTGGGTACTCTTGTTTTTGTAAGAAGATTTTGATGTCATAAAACCACGGCTTGTCATCTCTAACAATTTCAGCAGTGAATACATGAGTCGGCCTATCCAGGCGCATGATTGTAATTTGAGGAGCTTCATTTGGAAACTTCACTTGATACATGGAAGCTAGAGTAGCCAATGCATCTGCCATTTGATTTTCCTCACGAGGTATGTGATGGAATTTAACTTTGTTGAAGAAGGTTAGCAGTATTCGGGTATAATCTTTGTAAGGAATTAAACCAGGATGACGGGTTTCCCATTCTCCTTTCATCTGATTAATAACTAGAGCAGAATCTCCATATTCATCCAGAATCTTGATTCTAAGATCATTGGCTTCTTCTAGTCCCATGATACAAGCTTCGTACTCTGCCATATTGTTGGTGCAGTCGAACATCAGTCTTGCAGTGAACGGTACATGAGAACCTTGTGGCAAAACAATGATTGCCCCAATTCCTCTACCATAAGCATTAACAACTCCATCAAATATCAAACCCCATCGAGATTCAGGATCAGGCCCTTCTCCATGTATATGTTCTTCATAATCTTTTGATTTCAAATACATGATTTCTTCATCCGAGAAATCGTCTTGTAAAGATTTACCATCATCAATAGGTTGGGAGGCCAAATGATCGGCTAAAACACTTCCTTTGATGGCTTTATGGGCACGATATTGGATGTTGCACTTTGATAATAACATCTGCCAGCGGGAAATTCTTTCAATCAACGCAGGCTTTTCAAACAAGTATTTGATTGGATCCATTTTGGATATGAGATATGTCGTATGAGTCAACATGTACTGCCGGCGAGCAACCCATACAAGAGTGCAGCAAGTTTTCTCGAGCAGTGAATATCTTGTTTCACAGTCGGTATACTTTTTGCTCAAGTAATAAATGGAATACTTTTTTCGACCAGACTCGTCTTGCTTACCCAGGACACATCCCATAGAATCTTCAAGCACGGTCAAATACATGATCAAAGGTCTTCCTTCCACTGGAGGGCTTAAAATTGGAGGTTCCAGCAGGTATTATTTGATATCCTCAAAAGCTTTCGGACATTATTCTGTCCAATTACATTCTTGGTCCTTGCGGAAAAGCTTAAAGATCGGTCCACAAGTTGCAGTTGTGGGTGTCGTTTTCTTTACCTCCCCGTTTCACTTGGGAGGACGGCACGCTAGTCCCTTCACGCGGAATTTGGAAGGAGAATGCGACCGTGGCGGGATGAATTTTGTTTCAGTTCTTCCTACGATATCACACGAACTTTTTAATTATCCTACGAGTAGGAGAGGGGAAAATATCTCAAATAAACCCTAGGAGGTTGCCAAGTGTGGGGACTCACCAAGACTAGAAATTCTGGAGTCCGGGAGGTCGATTATACATAGGGAAGAGTTTAAGCACCCTACATATCCGTAGTACTCTACGGGAACCTTCTCTGTGTCTATGTGTTTGTGTTTGTTGCTTATTGATTGGGAAAGTTTCTCCTTTCTGTTAGGAGAAGGAATTGAATTGATTTAAAAGAAAGACTGACTGACTATTTTTGGTTTTTTATTAGCTCGCTGAGATTCCTTGTGAACCTCATGCCTACATATCCCTAATGAAAGTCAGAGCTTAATGTAGTTCGGAGAACTAATTAGGGAAATTAATTATTTTTGGTGCCTTGCTTAAAGCTCAAGGTTCAAGCTTGAATTAAATCTCTATTTACAGTAAAGAGACATGAAATCATCTTTACAGAGAGGTATTTCTATTATTCCACCACAAACATTAAAAAAAGAGTGACAGAATAACTGAATTATTTTCATTCAAGAGGGGGACCTTACTTGTGTATGTGCAAGTATACCAGTCAATTGCGTCTTGAATGAAAGAAAGATGCTCATCCAAATTAGGGAAAGTTACCACGTGTCTGGGTTTTACTTCCAGCTCATGCCTTTCAAAATCCTAAATGGGAGACTTGATTAAAATGAAATGTAATGTTTGTTTGTTTGAATGTGGTGAGATAAGAGAAAGATCTCTCTATAGAGATAAGCTATATCCATCTATTGTATAAAAGATTTGATTTTAGCTGGCTTGTATGAGGCCCAAGCTTGAGGCTTTTGATTGATTGATTATTTTATTGACTCTGGGAAATAACTTTACTGGGGATTGACTTAAATTAAGAAGTCATTGTGTTCTGTACAAAGCCCAGAATTGAGGCTAACTCTAGCTGTAGAGTATTTATTTGATGGATTTTATTTGGTGTTCTGTACAAAGCCCAGAATTGTGGCTGACTCTTAACTGGGGAAGTCATTATTTCATGCCTTGTATGAGGCCCAAGGTTGAGGCTGACTCTTTGGGGAGTCTTACTCTGATGGAGGATTTATCTATTAAAAGACTGATTTTTTTGGAGGCTAACTCTTTCAAGGGATTTTGAATGATAGCAGAAAGATTATCTAATTGAGACTTCTTGTTTAAAGCCCAAGATTAAGGCTGACTCTGATTGAGGATAGACAACTATGGATCCTAGACTCTGCTAAGGAAATTAATGAAGATAAGGGTGACAGAGACTGTCCATGTCTCTCATTCCAAAAGGTGTGCTCAATATGAGATTGAGACAATCTTAGCTTGTTTAAAGTCTGGTTTGAAAAGTAGAAGAAACTCACCAGGATGGGCTAAAAGGTAACTAAAGACCTATCCCTATGTTTATAAGAAACCTGATGGGTCCTTGTATACAAGCTCAAGAGTAAGCCGGAAATACTTTTAAGAAGCCTGTGGGTCCTTGTACAAAGCCCAAGAGGAGGCTAATCGAGGGTCATTGAGGGTCCTTGTTATAGCACAAGAGAAAGCTATGTGGTTTTGAACTTATTTTGGCTTTAAGCAAATGGGTAAGAGGTTTCACCGGGAATAATTCCTCTTGGGTGGATGTATCCTATTTTGGGTTCTAAGGCTTTTTCAAGATGTTTCACCGGGAATAATTCATCTTGAGGGTTTGAACTACAGATCTCTAATTAGGAAAGAGCCTTCACAGGGAAGACATTCTCAATCCTAGGCCATATTCCTATTATATATATATATATATATATATATACAGTTTAACTGTCCTAAGGTTTACACTCAGACGTAGTTCTAAATAATATTTAAGCAGTTCTATAATTGACAGTAATTTAAATGAAAACTTATAAATTGAAAGCTATAAAGCCTAACCTAGATGGAGTGGAGGCCTTTGAAGAAGTATGTACAAAGCCTCACCAGCAATTCTGTTGTTTATTGATAACAGTTGAATATTTATGATAAACAGTTAAAGGTTTTTGAAAACAGAAGAAGTGAAGATGGACATAGGTCACATAGGTATCTAAAGAGTTTCACCGGGAATAATGCCCTTCAAATACCAAAAGAATGTTTTGAAAACAGAAAGAAGATTTTGTAAATACAGTTTTGAAAACAAACTAAGAAAATAAAAAGGTGATGGGACTTACACTCTATTAGAGGCCCAAAGATTTATTTACTGTTTATGAAGAAAACAGTTGAAGAGATTGAAATGATACAAGGTTTTGTTGTCTGAAAACCTTAATCGTCTGTTTAATCGGAGATTGAAAATAGTTTAAATTCTTGACAACCGTCAACTTAAATAGGGTAATGACAAATTTTATACCCTACTAAGACCTAAATGATTAGGGTTTTAACTTAAAAATAATTACAAGAGATTAGGTTTTGAAAATCAAGTGATGATTATATCTTTTAAACTATTAAAACAACTTAAAATATGTGATTTTAAACCTATTTAAAACATATTAAAATAATATATTTTTTTATGATTTTTTTGGTATATTCTCAAAATAGATATATTAAATGAGAAGTGTGTGAAAAATCAAGAGAAAATGATTTAAATTGTTGGGTGATTTAATTATGTGAAGTTGTAAAGTAAAATGAAAGAAAATAGTGTTTAAAAAAAGGGTTTGGCCTTGCCAAGGGTTGAACCCACGCCCTATAGGTTACCAAACAAAACAAATACCAACTGGGCCACGCGCGTGGCCTGTTTAGGAAAGGAGCCCATGTGATTATATGTGAAAGAAAAACATTAAAATAAATTGGAAAATAAAATGAACAAAAGGTCTGAGGGGGGATCGAACCCCAGACCTATGGCAAGGCAAGGCTTTTGGACGCGCGCTGTAACCAATGGGACACTACGATGAATTCGTAGGTTAAACACAAACCATTCAAAATATAATAAACTAAAACCTGGGAAATTTGAAAAATGGCGCCACCATCTTCATCTTCAACCTCAAGCTCCAAACATTTGAATTTGCTATCTCCTTCGTTTCTCAACCAAACTCAAAGATGTAAACATGGATTTTGCTCGTTTTTGAACAAGGATTATGATGGTATCCTTTGATTTCATTTATTTTCAGTGTAATTCAAAATTCGCACGCATGAACACTAAGAACCCTAAAACTGGAAATTAACATGAAATACTCTATATGCATGATATGATGCAATTGATTGAGGGTTAATGATCCTTAAAGGTGCAGAAACCAATTGGTAACTTCATTTTTAATTTATCATGTGTGAATTATAGAGTTTGAAGTTCATGAAACTTACCTCAGAAATGGAGGTTGAGCTCTGATCAAAGTGTGCTACAGAGTTGTTGCAATGATCCAGATAGCTTAAGTGATTCCTCAAGAAGGTGTTGAGATGCTTGGCTTGGATTGAAACTGCCCAGAACTCCTTGCTCGACCCCAGCTGATACAACTCCAAGTGAGTGGTGAAGATGATGATTCTCCATGTACAGAAGTGTTCCAGAGGTTTGGATCACCTCTAAATGCCTCCGTTGATGTGTTTGAATACTTACTTTCAAAGGAAGAGCTTTGGTTTGAAGAATCCGAGTCTTCTTGCCAATGAACCTTTAAAAACCCAAGTATGAGAAGAGACGAGAGAAAGCAAGATTTCTATTGCTTTGGTGTGTCTAATTACTGAGGTATGCTCTCTTATTTATAGGCAAAGAGTTCAGTGTGTTTGCAGAGAGTGAGTTATGCTTAATGAGGTTAACTTGGTTTCTTGGCTATGAAGAAATGTGAGAAAGATCCATATGCAATGATGTGTTCTTTGATACCACTCCCTAGCCATCGGTTTTGCTTGATCTTAGGGGACAAATTTGATGTAGAAATGAGCTCTAATTGGTTGGGAGAAGATTCCTTTGATGAATCACCACTTGGCCATAAATTCTCAAAATGCAATCATTACATAATCACATTTTTTGGTTTTGGAATATTCCCTTCAAATATTTGTGCAATGATGCAAACGATTCTCTCCTATACTTTCAATGTTTCTAAAGTTTAGAGGCACCATTTAGTTTAAGCACTTGCATAAAATTGCAAATTTCAAACTTAGGCATGACCTATAATTTCACTTCAAATGCCTAACTTTGATCAATCATATCTCTTAGCTCAAAATGAATTTGGAGAAGGTTGAGCACAATTTGGAAAGCCCTTAACATGTACTTCAATTCATTAGTTTGGAGTTTCTTCAAAATCAATTGGGAAATTTGTGAAAAATGAGCTTGAAGTTTGAAGAAAACTAGGGTTTTTGCTTGTTTTTATGAAGGCAGCAACTTTGGAGGTCCATATCTCTTCAATGGTTGATTTCTAGCCAAAAAATCATATGTGACAAAGTTGTTCATTGGATCAAAATCTACAACTTTGATGTTGGAAGTTTTTTTCAGTTTGTACTTGAAATTCTGAGATATTCCCTTCCAAAGTCTTGAAAAAAAGACTCTTAAACACTTTGAAAAATTTCTATGTATGAAAAGTCAATCTTTGACTTTTTAATTCTTGATTGATTTTCTTGATTTTCTTTGGTCAAATGACTTCATTAATCATATATTGATGATATTGATCCTTAAAAGTCATGTTTTGACTCAAAACCCAAAAAGTCAAAGGTGGTCCTGTACAGTTGACTTTTTCCGAATGAAGTGAAATCTTGGACTTTTGTGATGAATCAAACTCTTCTCCTCAAATGAATGATGTGAATGGATGATATTGATGTAAAATAAATTCTTGAGTCATGCTTTGAGTTTTGGATCCATGTCCTGATTAAAAGTCAACTATCTTGGTGAATTAGGTCAAAAACCATAATTGTCGACCAGATGAAATTGATGATTGTAGATCTTGAATTGAAGTGTAATGCCTTATGGATATTGTCATATGGATCATCTGAAGATGATTGAACCATTTGATAGATGTCCTGGAGCTTTTTAGGGTTTCCTAAATGTGGTCCCTGATTTCAGTCCTTGATGGGTTGAAAACCTTAGCTGAGCAAACCTGAGTTCTGATAACTGTTGTTTAATCAACATAGGTGAATAAATGAATCATTTGAATCCTATGATTGTATTAGAGGCTATTCTCATATTGACTGGTCCTTTGCCTGAACTCTTTTATGCTTGAGCACCCTCGACTGGGTATCAGACAAATAAGTGACTGCTCTGAGTACCTGTCCTGAGTTTGATGAGGTACTTGGAGGTATGACATCTCAGGGGGGTCAAAATTAGGGTATGACAAATGCCCTTATTTAAGTTTCTTTCGTTCGGAGGGAGAAAGATTGACATCTTGATCTCAAAGAATGCCCGAATTTTGGGCATCCCTGAGATGTCGCAGTGATAATACAATCCATGTGCATGACTTGATCCCGTTGTCGCACTTGGCGGGGGATAGGGAGATAAACACCAGTAAAAATGCGTTACGTGGATTCTGGTGAATGGTCGGTAGTGCATGCGCGATCCATCATCTTTAACTAAGCGTTTACTACTTAGAAAAAGGTAAACAAGCTCCTCTAGCTACAGATGTTTAAATCGCGAAACTAGTCTCAGTTGTGATTTTGGAAAATATCTCAGATAAAGAGAATTTCTCCAAAGGTTTGTCTCCTCATCAAACTTCTCACCAGCACTTGGAGGTGAGATACTATTTGATGGCAACTAAGAAACTTCATCATCTTTTGGAAGATATTTCTGATGAAGAGAAAATCTCCAAGGGTTGTTTCCTCATCAAAATTCTCATCAGCACTTGGAGATGAGATACCATTTGATGGCAACTAAGAAACTTCATCATCTTTTGGAAGATATCTCGGATGAAGAGAAAATCTCTAAGGTTTGTTTCCTCATCAAACTTCTCACCAGCACTTGGAGGTAAGATACCATTTAATGGCAACTAAGAAACTTCAAAGGTTTGTTTCCTCATCAAACTTCTCATCAGCACTTGGAGATGAGATACCATTTGATGGCAATTAAGAAACTTCAAAGGTTTGTTTCCTCATCAAACTTCTCATCAGCACTTGGAGATGAGATACCATTTGATGGCAATTAAGAAACTTCAAAGGTTTGTTTCCTCATCAAACTTCTCATCAACACTTGGAGATGAGATACCATTTGATGGCAACTAAGAAACTTCACCATGATTTCCTTCTAACTTGACGTCTTTGAAGGAATATCAAATGATCATGCGTCCTTTTGAGGGGCTAATGACTTTGCTTGTAAGTGGACGAACTGTCTTCGGGAAGAAAACTACCATTCACCGACTTACGCTGAGGAATCTGAACTATCTTATTGACAAAGACTTTCATTCACTGACTCCGCTGGGGATTTGTTAAACCATTTTCCCGGAAGAGAACCATCACTTGTCGGTTCCGTGGGGAGATTTTGGAGGTGAACAAACTATCTTCCGGAGGAAGACTACCATTTGTCGATCCGCTGGGGAGATTCCAAATTATTTTCTTTGACGAAAAGTGCCATCTATTGGCCCTACCGGGGAATTACCAAACTGTTTTCCAGGAGGAAAAACTATCACTCATCAATTATGCCGAGGAATCTGAACTACTTGGAGAAGAACATCGCTCGCCGACTCTGTGAGGAATTCAAATGCGAAACAAATTATCTTATTTGAAGAAGATTGCCGAGTGTCCCTCTGCAGGAGAATCTCAGTCGGGGAATTCCAAAAGTGAACAAACTATCTTATTTGAAGAAGATATCTATTGTCGACTTTGCTTGGGATGTAACAAACTATCTCTTTGAGGGAGATTACCATTTGTTGACTTGCTGAGGATTTCTCAAAGTAAACAAACTATCTTCCTCTGGAAGACCACCATTTGTTAACCTCTTAGGAAATTCGAGTGTATGTACTTTCTTTCTTAAGAAGAAAAATCCTTTCACGACTTTGCAGGGGAAGCTTGAGTATATGCTCAAGTGACTCGGGCATTAACCTGATCAAAGCCTAACTATGCTAACTATGCAATTATGATGTGCGAAGTATGCATGAATATTATGAATGTAAAGTGAATGTGAATAGAATTTTCACGGATGTGAAATCCTATGATACGACTTGAATCTTGTGATGATCAGAAGCTGTCTTCTTCTTGTAGTTTGAACTCTGTTGGGGATAACTGGTTATCAGTTGCCTGCTGTTTGAAGTGAGTGGCATGAATTGTATTGAAGATCCGTCATCGGGAGATGCTCGCAAAGCGACCTCATGGGGAAATCTTGGTTCCCGGAGTCTCAACCGTTCTCGGAGCAACTGTTTGCATTCTTCCTATTGTTTGTAAACCTTAGAAAGAAAATTTGATCTTTATTTTGTAAGTAAATTCATTTTTATTTTATGAAAACATTTTGTTTCAAGAAAATGACTGTTTAAATTTAAAACGCATTTTAAGAAACTGAAAAAGACTTGACTTGCAAAGAAAAGGCACAAGGCTCAAATTATTATTTATGAAATGGTAACCAGCCAAATGCTTGATTCCATGGAGTATTTACGAAGTTGGAAATTGGTAATTTTCGGAAAAAGGGCTACGATGAAACGTGACGACCGCTATCTTTCCCTTCCACTCTGAATTGCGCTGTATCCGTGCTTCGTAGAAGATGACCTACTGATGATGAATACTCCGCTATGGATTTTCTGAATGATCAAGTTCGTCCTGAACACAGTTACTTGCCATTTATCCCTAACTTTTGCGTAGAGTACCCCTTTCGGGTTTTAAGTCTACCGGGATTGATTATTTATTTTTTATGTCTCTAACTTTTGCCTGAATCTCCCTTTCGGGTTTTCGATTCACCGAGACGCTTTTTTTTGCCTAAGCCGCACTTTACGAGTTTTCAACTTAGCGAGTTGTCTTTTAATTATTTAGGCGAAGTATTTCTTGACTGCGTCAATGTTCACAGGACGGGTGAATTCTTCTCCATCCATAGTTGTGAGTATTAAGGCTCCTCTTGAGAAAGCTCTCTTGACCACGTATGGGCCGTCATAATTGGGAGTCCATTTCCCTCTCGAATCTGTGAGAAAAGATTGAATCTTTTTTAGTACAAGGTCGCCTTCTTTGATTGTGCGAGGTCGAACCTTTTTGTCGAAAGCTTTCTTCATTCTTTGTTGATATAGCTGTCCGTGGCATAAAGCTGTCATGCGCTTTTCTTCGATTAAGTTCAATTCATCGAATCTGCTTTGACACCACTCGGCTTCTGTTAATTTTTCCTCCATCAAAACTCTCATTGATGGGATCTCAACCTCTATGGGTAGGACTGCCTCCATGCCATATAAAAGGGAGAAAGGAGTTGCTCCAGTCGAAGTATGTACAGATGTACGGTAACCATGAAGAGCAAACGGGAGCATTTCATGCCAATCTTTGTAAGTGATGACCATTTTCTGAATGATTTTCTTGATGTTTTTGTTAGCAGCTTCTACAGCTCCATTCATCTTTGGTCTGTAAGGAGATGAGTTGTGATGTTCAATCTTGAATTCTTCACAAAGTTCCTTCATCATTTTGTTATTCAAATTTGACCCATTGTCAGTGATTATCTTGCTAGGAATGCCCTAGCGACAGATGATGTGATTCTTGATAAACCTGACGACAACTTGTCTTGTGACATTTGCATACGAAGCTGCTTCGACCCACTTGGTGAAATAGTCAATGGCTACCAAGATGAAGCGATGTCCGTTGAACGCTTTTGGCTCGATCATTCCAATACAACCGATCCTCCACATGGAGAAAGGCCAAGGGGAAGAGAGTATATTGAGGAGAGATGGTGACACATGAATTCTATCGGCGTAGATCTGGCACTTGTGACACCTCTTTGCATACTGGTAGCAATCTGACTCCATCGTCAGCCAATAATATCCTGCTCTCAGTATTTTCCTTGTCATGGTGTGTCCATCGGTGTGAGTACCAAAGGAACCTTCATGTATTTCTCTCATGAGTATTTCTGCTTTTTTTCTTTTCAACGCATCTGAGCAGAACCTTGTCGAAATTTCTCTTGTACAGAACATCTTCATTCAGGAAGAATCTTCCAGCTAACTTTCTCAAAGTTTTTCTATCTTTCTTTGATGCCCCAAGAGGGTACTCTTGCATTTGAAGAAATTTCTTGATGTCGTGATACCACGGTTTGTCGTCGATGATTGCTTCTACTGTGAAAACGTGAGCGGGCCTATCCAGGCGCATAACATTGATCCGAGGAGTGTCATTCCAATGATTTATCCTAATCATGGAAGAGAGTGTGGCTAATGCATCAGCCAAGTTATTTTCTTCACGAGGAATGTGATGAAAATCTACCCTGTCGAAGAATGGTAACAATCTTCTCGCGTAGTCTTTGTAAGGAATTAGCCCTGGCTGGCGTGTTTCCCAATCATCTCCTTTGATTTGATTGATGACCAAAGCAGAATCTCCGTATACATCCAAGTGTTTGATTCTTAGATCCACGGCTTCTTCGAGACCCATGATGCAAGCTTCATATTCGGCCTCATTGTTTGTGCATTTGAAAGTTAATCTGGCGGTAAGTGGAATATGGGTACCTCGAGGGGTTACAATGATTGCCCCAATTCCTCTTCCGTAAGCATTGACGGCTCCGTCAAAAATCAAGCCCCATTGGGATCCTATCTCAGGTCCTTCGTCTGGTAGTGGCTCGTCGTAATCGTTCATCTTGAGGTACATGACGTCCTCGTTCGGAAAGTCAAAACTGGTTGATTCATGACCATTGAGTGGATGGTGAGCCAGGTGCTCAGCTAGGATACTTCCTTTCACGGCTTTCTGAGCGTGATACTCAATGTCATATTCTGATAACAACATCTGCCAACGGGCAATTCTCCCAGTTAAGGCAGGCTTCTCAAAGATGTACTTGATTGGATCTATATGGGAGATCAACCAAGTAGTATGTCGAATCATGTACTGGCGGAGACGCTTGGCAGCCCAGGCCAAAGCACAACAGGTCTTCTCGAGCATGGAGTAGCGGGATTCACAGTCAGTGAATTTCTTGCTCAGGTAATAGATGGCATGCTATTTTCTTCTCGTCTCGTCTTGCTATCCAAGGACACAACCCATGGAATCTTCTAAGACGGTTAAGTACTTTATCAAAGGTCTTCCTTCCACTAGAGGAGACAGGATGGGTGGTTCGAGCAGATATTCCTTAATGCTGTCGAACGCTTTCTGACAATCGTTTGTCCAGACGCAACTTTGATTTTTCCGTAGAAGTTTGAAAATTGGAGCACAAGTTGCAGTCATGAGATATATGAATATCGAAATGTAATTTAGACGTCCAAGAAATCCTCTAACTTGTTTCTCGGTTCTGGGTGAAGGCATTTCTTGAATTGCCTTGACTTTGTCTGGTTCCACTTCAATTCCTCGTTTGCTGACGATGAAACCAAGGAGTTTTCCTGAGTAGACACCAAAGGTACGCTTGTTGGGATTCAGGCGAAGCTGAAACTTCCGTAAGCGTTGAAATAACTTTGTCAGATTCTGTATGTGATCTTCCTCATTTTCTGATTTGGCAATCATGTCGTCCACATAGACTTCCACTTCCTTATGCATCATGTCGTGGAAAAGTGTAGTCATGGCTCTTTGATAAGTTGCTCCTGCGTTCTTTAGTCCAAAAGGCATAACGCGGTAGCAGAACGTTCCCCAGGGGGTGATGAAAGTTGTTTTCTCCATGTCTTCAGGTGCCATCTTGATTTGGTTGTATCCCGAAAATCCGTCCATGAATGAGAAAACTTTGGATTTTGCTGTACTATCCACCAACATATCAATATGTGGTAAAGGAAAATCATCCTTAGGGCTAGCTTTGTTCAAATCTCTGTAGTCGAGGCACATGCGGACTTTTCCGTCTTTCTTAGGAATGGGAACAATGTTAGCTAACCACTGAGGGTATTCTGAAGTGACGAGGAAACCAGCGTTGCTTTGCTTTTGAACTTCCTCTTTGATTTTCATAGCCATCTCCGGATGAGTTCTTCTCAATTTCTGCTTAACCGGAGGGCACTCTGCTTTTAATGGTAAGTGATGCTCCACTATACTGGTATCCTACCCTGGCAAATCCTGATAAGACCATGCGAAGACATCTGAGAATTCTTTGAGCAGCTGTATCAAACTTTCTCTGATCTCTGAACTGAGCGAAGCTCCATTCTTAACCTCTTTTCTGTTTCCATCGGAACCAAGGTTAATGATCTCTAGAGGCTCATTGCATGGCTGAATGGCCTCTTCCTTTTGTTGAAGTAACCGTGAAATTTCCTTTGATATTTCTTAGTCTTCTTCTTCCTCTGCCTCGAATACAGGAAACCCAAAGCTTGGAGAAGTCATACGATCGTACGTTTCAACGGGGTGTTTTATGATTAATCTGCATATGTGTGATGACTTTATTTAGACAACGAGGGAAGACTCGGTGTATGCAGTTAATGGAATATTTTGATGTTTTTTTAAGGGTGTTTTTTAGGATTACCAATTTCCGAAAAAGAAAAGGAAAACTAACGAAAGAATAAAATGACATTTTTATTTATCAACAGTAATTTCTTGAAACAAAGACCCTATAAAACAAAACTCTATTGCTTTGGGCGAAGCAAAGAGGGACATTTTCCTAAGAAAGAGTAAAATGCAAAGCCCTATGAAACATCTTTTCACCCTGGGCTATGGTGAGAGGACAAAATAACGGTGAAAGTTCCTACCTAGGAGTGCGAACAACAGTCGAAACTTCAACAGCTGTCCAATAGTGGCAAACCCCATTGTGCACTAAGTAATCTGGAACCTTAGGCTTAAGTTGGCCTGTGGTAGGTCTTGATTTACCAACCACTGTCTTTGCAACACTTAAACGATCTTCTTCTACTTCAGCAGGCTAGGCAGTGTGAGCATACCCATTTCCAAGTGGAGTATGTCGGAATTTCTTTTGAGGAAACTTCCAATCTTCTGGATGGAGAGACTCATTGTCGGAGACACTTTCGAGATCATCCTCTTCTATATTTTGATCTTGCTCTTCTCCCAAGATGGCATTGACTAGGTATGTGAACTCCAAATCCGTAGCCTCTGTGGGTGACTTGGGGATATAATCCTCAATGATGACTTCACCAGTTGATGATGATGAATAGCAAGGGTTATATATCTCTTTTGGCTGAGTAAGGTACTCATAATCAATGTTCCATCCAGTCGGAACAATGTTTTCAAGAGAGATTTTTGAACTTTCAGGAATGGAGTATTTCACCATGTAGTCGAATTTTCCGCTTGGTTCTCCTAATGTATCCCAAGTCTCTTCGAGAACAGGAGGAACTTCTTCTGATGAACCATGACTTCTGGTGGTGAAGCTGTTGATAACTTCGTCACTGCTTGGTTGAGTCTTACTTTCAGATCCTTTAGTTGAATAACAGCAAGGTGAATCAGACTCTGATAGGGAGATGTATCCTGCTTTGAGAAGGTAGGACATACATTCCACTTCAAAATTCTCATCGGTGTTTTCCGTACTAATGGTATTGACAGTTTGTTGAACAGGTTGAAGAAAACCTCCGCTACGAAAAGTTTCTTGAATTGGAAGAACTACCTCAATTCCTGGAATAGCTTTTGATGATGTTGGAAAGAATCCAACTCCTGTTCTATTCTTGTTGTTGGTAGGAATATTAATGTGCCCCCAACCACTGTTAGTGCCATCCTTTACAACTTGGATTGCATCTCTATAGGTAGAAATAGACGCTTCTTTCTCCTTTCCTTTTTCCTTATCCAAGGAAAGTGCTTGGAACTTAGTTCCAGCGACTTCTTTTGGTTCTATGTCGGAGAATGACGACAGGTTGCTGACGATCCGAACTCGTTCTCCACATATAGTTACCAATTTGTCATTTCTAATGAACTTCAGCTTCTGATGAAGTGTTAAAGTAATTTCCCCAGCCTCATGGATCCATGGGCGACCTAGCAAACAACTGTATTGTGCTGGGATATCCATAACTTGGAAAGTGATTTTGAACGTCTGAGGTCCAATGGTTATGGGAAGATATACCTCTCCAAAAAATGACTTCCTTGATCCATCAAATGCTTTGACGTTGACATGACTATCCCTTAGCGAGTAATCTTTGAAGGATATTCTTGATAATGTTGATTTCGGCATGACGTCGAGAGAAGATCCATTGTCTATTAGGATTCCTGTGAGAACATCACCCATGCAGCCAACTGAGATGTGAAGTCGAAGATTATGGTCCACTCCTTCTTTAGGAAGATCTTCGTCACAGAAACTCAGATTAGTTCCTGCGGAGATGTTGGCTATAATACTGTTGAATTGTCCTACAGTAACACTTGGTTCTACGAAAGCTTGTTCGAAAACTTTCTGTAGAGCTTCCCTATGAGCCTCAGAACTCAATAGTAGGGAGAGAACAGATATCCTAGACGGAGTATGTAGCAGCTGGTCCACAATTTTGTATTCACTCCTCTGGATTAATTTCAAGATCTCATCATTTTCTTTTGCTTGAACAACATTGGTCGGATGATTGTCTTGCTTATGTGGTGCTTCTTCCGAAGGTTTCTCCACATTTTCTATTGTTCTGTTGAAGACTCGTCCACTTCTGGTGACTCGACTAACGTCAGCAATATTGACAACAGATGGTAATGGTATTTCCTTACCATTTTCAGTGAATGTAGCGTTGTACTTGTATGGTATAGCCTTGCTGGACTCATACGGTACAGGACCTGGTAGGTAGATGACTAATGGAGCAATTGCTGTCTTCATGCTGTCATACTTGACTTGCGTTGGTTCATCTTGATTAATTTGAGGAGATACGGTAAAGACTTCATCATCTTCTCTATTGGCAAGAACTGTAATGGTATTTTCATCCATTAGTTTCTGAATGTCGTTGCGGTCACGCAAAGAACCTCGTGGATTTCTTCGACAAATTTTGCATCTACTGTAGGATGGAAATCCGTTCCAAAGTAGGCAAGTCCATTTAAAGTCTTATGGAACCTGACTACCGATCCTTCGAGATCTTCAACTTTGTAAATCTTGTATTCTCCTAGACATCCTTGAACCATGTTGACGTCGTACTCAGTTTTGACTCGGGTATGCTGAATCCATCCTAAGTCCATTTGTTCTTGTAATGCAGCTTGAACTACAACACATCCTTGATTATTCTTTGGAAAAATTTCACATGTGAAGTAGTTGTGAGGTGGTACATGGCCGTACCCAGCTTGTCTAGCATGCATTTTGACGATATTTTCCCCTATCTGAAGAATGTCATAGATTTGAATGACGTTGGGGTGTTGATCTATCAAATTCACTGAAGCTTCTTTGTGCTGCGGCAAAGGATTTGCTTGGACGTTAGGATTAGTATCTTTGAAGGATAACATTCCACTCTTCACTAATATTTGAACGTCGGTCTTGAAAGGGAAATAGTTCTCAATGTTGTGACCTAGTGCCCCCTGATAATAGGGACAAGATTGGTCAGCCTTGAACCATGATGAAGAACTGTTCGCCGGATTTGGAGGACTCCTTGTCTGAATGAGTCCTTTTTCCAGTAGAATTGGAAACAATTCTGCATACGACATTGGCACGGGGTCAAAGGTAAAATACCTCGGTACTCGATTGTTGTTGAAATTTGGAGGTCGAACCTGTTGTTGAGGTTGTTGTGACCTTTGTTGAAGTGGTTGTTGCGAAACCTAAGGTTGATAAGCTAGCGCTGAGTTAACAACCGGAGTTATTGTAGCAACTTGAGGTGAAAACTTCTTCTTTGCTTTGTGCAAGACATTGCTGACATCTTGATCCTTTTTCTTCTGGAAAGAACTTTCGTACTTCCTTCGACCAATAGAAGATTCTGGTTCTTTGTTTAAGCGTCCTTCTCGAACTGCTTCTTCTAAACGTACACCCATGTTTACCATCTCGGAAAAGTCACTTGGTGCACTTGCAACCATTCGTCCGTAGTAAAATGGACTCAAAGTCTTGAGATAGATTTTTGTCATTTCTTTCCCTTCAAGTGGTGGACAAATTTGAGCAGCAACTTCACGCCATCTTTGAGCGTATTCCTTGAAGCTTTCTCTATCCTTTTGAGTCATGGCCCGGAGTTGATCTCTGTCGGGAGCCATATCCAGATTGTACTTATACTGTTTGACGAAGGCCTCTCCGAGATCTCGAAAAGTACGAATCTCTGAACTGTCCAAGTTCATGTACCATTAGAGTGCAGCACCAGTCAGGCTGTCTTGAAAATAATGAATGAGCAATTGTTGATTATCAGTCTGAGTTGACATCCTTCGAGCGTACATCACTAGGTGACTTTGTGGGCATGAATTCCCTTTGTACTTCTCGAAATCTGGTACTTTGAATTTGTGAGGAATCTTAACATTTGGAACCAGACAGAGGTCTGCAGCATTCTTTCCAAATAAATCTTGTCCTCAGAGAGTCTTGAGTTCCTTCTGCATTTGCAGAAACTGTTCTTGGAACTCGTCCAATCTTTCATACACGCCAGCGTCCTCACTGGGAGCGTGATGATATACTTGTCCGCCCGGTGGAGGAAAAGTATGCATAATCGGCTGTGGAGAAGCCATGACAGCAGATCTTGGTATCTCAGCATTCTGTTGTGCGAAACCCATTGTCGTTGCTCTTGGAACTTCAATTTCCAGAGGTCTGTAACCCTCCGGTAGACGCATATCCGTTGTAGCTCTTAGAACTTCATAAACTGGGGGTATGTACCCGTCTGGAATAAAGTTATACGGCATGCCCCAAGGTCGGTTGGGTGGCATGGTATACTGAGGAATAGGAGTAGAAACAATCTCGGAAACCACTGTCCTTTGTGGTTCTTCTGGGGTTGGTCGATTCTGTGCAACTACCAGGGCTTCTACCATACTATTGAGCCTTTCAACAGCATCTTTGAGGGTTGTAACCTCTTCTCCGAGTTCTCCATTCTCTTGTTCAAAGTCTTCCATTCTTTTCTTGCGACTTGAACGAGTGTTGTATGGATGAGACAGCTTGAATGTCTTGGTTCACCTCCTTCTCCTCCTCTCTTTCTGGAGAAAGGAAAGTGACGATTAGATCCGCGACAATTCTCGTGTCAGTGTGTATGACTAAAGCGATGCATGACGTGCAATTAAGTTAATATTTTTCAAGTGAACACCATAATTACGTTATGAAACATCAAAATTTTTATTAATTAAGCGAAAACGCCGTTTTTTACACACTTTGAAAAGGGAAATACAGAGAAACAGAGAGAAAGGACTCTAAAACTTTGACGAAGAGCCGACTTCACGTTCTAACAATTTCTTCTGTTTCTTGAGCTGAGCGTTCTCTGACGTGAGCTGATCGATGATCCAGGAAGCAGGAAGGATATGATGAGAAAGTGACGATTGTGTCACTTGTCGATCGAGTACTTCAAGTAACTCATCCTTCCTTCTTAGGATGTTGTGAATCTCAACATTTTCTGTGTTGACGATTCGATACCTGTTTCTCCAAGCATTCCTTTCTTGGCATACCTTGTTTACTGCCGCTTGCAATTTTTCAACATCGGTGGAGAAAAGGAATATTGTTCCCTTAGGGGAATAGGTTCTCGATGCTGATATGGCATCCTGAGCTTGAATGCTCTGACGCGTACCCATTGAAGGTAGGGATCCAGAGAGATGCACAGATGTTTTCCTAACAATCTTCTCCCTTTGGTGTGAACAAGACGCCAGGCTTGGACAATTTCTTTCTTCAGCATGTTACCATGATCGTCGATGTTCTTGAAGAACAGACCCTCCAATTGAATACTACTTGGTATATTTTTCAAGGGATAGCCGTATTGACGACGGGCTAAAGCTGGAGTGTAACTGATTCCTCCCTTAGTTCCAATAAGGGGTACATTGGGAAAACTTCCGCAATTGAAGATGATCTTGGTTTCGTCGTTGTCAGGACCACACCACTCAATGTCCGTATGAGTGAGGGACATGATTTTCTGTGACCAGTAAAGGCCATCCCTTGTGTTCCAGAAAGTGC
Source organism: Vicia villosa (assembly GCF_029867415.1). Classification (NCBI taxonomy): domain Eukaryota; kingdom Viridiplantae; phylum Streptophyta; class Magnoliopsida; order Fabales; family Fabaceae; genus Vicia; species Vicia villosa. The sequence goes on from NW_026706283.1 coordinate 123,831, forward strand.
TAGACTTTGGCAGGTGCGAGACGAACCATTCGTATAACAACGCTACGCAGCATGTGATTAATCCTCCTCGCTGCAGGTTTCTTGAATGCACAGAGTGATAAGCGTCCGCGAGCAAGGTAGGAACTGGATTTCCAATCAAGAAGATCTTAATTGCGTTGATGTCAACGAAATCGTTAATGTTAGGGAACAAGAACAATCCGTAGATAAGCAAAGCCAAGATTTCCTCAAATGCGCTCATATCTTGGATGCTGACGAAGTACCGAGCTTGATCCAATAGGAACTTGGAGGGTAATCCTTGAATTCCTCCTTTACTCTCCATATGAGTTCTAATGTCGACTACGTTTAAGGGAGTAGTTGCAGCAATGATAATGTCATCAGGATTCTTTTCCAAACCGGAGTACGGATCTTGCGCGTACACGGGTATTCCAATCAGACGAGAGTTCTCCTCCAACGTAGGCATGAGTTGATAATCTAGAAAGGTGAAGCAGTGATACGTTGGATCGTAAAACTGTACCAATGTGGGAAGGATCCTATCCACAATATTAGTGCTTAGAAAAGGCAGAAGTTTTCCATACTTCTCCTTGAAAGCTTGGGGGTTGACCACCAGTTTTCCGAGCTCTTCAAATTCCTCAACCTTAGGAATCTTGAAGGTGTATTTCCTAGCTCTCTTTCTTCCGTAATCCATGGTATAGATCCTTAAGTCCTTTCTCCGTTTCTCTCTTTCTATGAAGTTCAAAACGTTCGTTATTTAGTTTCCTTGAAAAACGACTCGAAAAAGACTCTTTTTGTTTTTAGTTATTATGGATGATGCATGAATGTATGAATGCACACACAAGAGTTTTTAAACAAACATGGCGTAGAAGGGTATAGTGGTCATGGAGTCACAACGCAAACCTCGCCCCAAGGTAATCTAAGGATAAGGATTTTTGTACCTGTAGAACGGGTTCTAGGGATCTCAGAGTTTTTGCTCAACCTTAAAGATACGTTGATTGGTATCTATAAGAGATTTTTCTCTGAGTGTAGTATCTGCGTGACAATTACTTTCGTAATCACCGCTATACATCCTAAAAAAGGCTTTAAGTGGGGTTAATGTGTTTCTAGGTCCTCCTGGTACAAATCAGTCTCGGAATGCATTGGCGCAGTTAATCACAACCAGCTAGGCAAATCCCAAGAGTAGATTTGGGAACCAAGATTAGAGGGCCTTCACCGACAAGACATCCTCCATCCTATCTTATGTTGCACTTAAATCCGGGTATAGGATTTCTTACCCCAAGGGGGAATCAAGTCCTTTCCCGATACAAAAAAAAAACAAAATAAACAAGTATATATGCAACAATCACAGGAAATGACACAGAGGTTAGGCAGGACCTCTCTTGTTTGAGGGGGAATTTGGCATCCCTAATTCCTCATTGGGGGCTGGACCAGCACAGGTCAACCATTGGTTTGGATGAAAAACCAAGGTTATTACTTTCCCCAGCAGAGTCGCCATTTTTCTGTGGGTGTCGTTTTCTTTACCTCCCCGTTTCAGTTGGGAGGACGACACACTAGACCCTTCACGCGGAATTTGGAAGGAGAATGCGCCCGTGGCGGGATGAATTTTGTTTCAGTTCTTCCTACGATATCACACGAACTTTTTAATTATCCTACGAGTAGGAGAGGGGAAAAATATCTCAAATAAACCCTAGGAGTTTGCTAAGTGTGGGGATTCACCTAGGCTAGAAATTCTGGAGTCTGGGAAGTCGGTTATACATAGGGACATGAAAAGAGACATGAAATCATCTTTACAAAGATGTATTTCTACTATTCCACCACAAACATTAAAAAAAGAGTGACAGAATAACTGAATTCATTTCATTCAAGAGGGGGACCTTACTTGTGTATGTGCAAGTATACTAGTCAACCGCGTCTTGAATGAAAGAAAGATGCTCATCCAAATTAGGGAAGGTTACCACATGTCTGGGTTTTACTGCCAGCTCATGCCTTTCAAAATCCTAAATGGGAGACTTGATTAAAATGAAATGTAATGTTTGTTTGTTTGAATGTGGTGAGATAGGAGAAAGATCTCTCTATAGAGATAAGCTATATCCATCTACTGTATAATAAATTTTATTTTAGCTGGCTTGTATGAGGCCCAAGCTTGAGGCTTTTGATTGATTTATTATTTTATTGACTCTGGGAAATTACTTTATTGGGGATTGAATTAAATTAAGAAGTCTCTGTGTTCTGTACAAAGCCCAGAATTGAGGCTGACTCTAGCTGGAGAGCATTTATAGGATGGATTTTATTTGGTGTTATGTACAAAGCCTAGAATTGTGGCTGACTCTTAACTGGGGAAGTCATTATTTCATGCCTTGTATGAGGCCCAAGGTTGAGGCTGACTCTTTGGTGAGTTTTACTCTGCTGGAGGATTTATCTATTAAAAGACTAATTTTTTTGGAGGCTAACTCTTTCCAGGGATTTTGAATGATAGCAGAAAGATTATCTAATTGAGACTACTTGTTTAAAGCCTAGATTAAGGCTGACTCTGATTGAGGATAGACAACTATGGATCCTAGACTCTGCTAAGGAAATTAATGAAGATAAGGGTGACAGAGACTGTCCATGTCTCTCATTCCAAAAGGTATTCTCAATATGAGATTGAGACCATCTTAGCTTGTTTAAAGTCTGGTTTGAAAAGTAGAAGAAACTCACCAGGATAGGCTAAAAGGTAACTAAAGACATATCCCTATGTTTATAAGAAACCTGATGGGTCCTTGTATACAAGCTCAAGAGAAAGCTGGAAATACTTTTAAGAAGCCTGTGGGTCCTTGTACAAAGCCCAAGAGGAGGCTAATCGGGGGTCATCAAGGGTTCTTGTTATAGCACAAGAGAAAGCTATGTGGTTTTGAACTTATTTTGGCTTTAAGCAAATGGGTAAGAAGTTTCACCGGGAATAATTCCTCTTGGGTGGATGTATCCTATTTTGGGTTCTAAGGCTTTTTCAAGATGTTTCACCGGGAATAATTCATCTTGAGGGTTTGAACTACAGATCTCTAATTAGGAAAGAGCCTTCACCGGGAAGACATTCTCAATCCTAGGCCATATTCTTATAATATATATATACAGTTTAACTGTCCTAAGGTTTACACTCAGACGTAGTTTTAAATAATATATAAGCAGTTCTATATTTGACAGTAATTTAAATGAAAACTTATAAATTGAAAGCTATAAAGCCTAACCTGGATGGAGTGGAGGCTTTTGAAGAAGTATGTACAAAGCCTCACCAACAATTTTGTTATTTATTGATAACAGTTGAATAGTTATGATAAACAGTTAAAGGTTTTTGAAAACAGAAGAAGTGAAGATGGACATAGGTCACATTGGTATCTGAAGAGTTTCACCGGGAATAATGCCCTTCAAATACTAGGAGAATGTTTTGAAAACAGAAAGAAGATTTTGTAAATACAGTTTTAAAAACAAACTAAGAAAATAAAAACGTGATGGGACTTACACTCTATTAGAGGCCCAAAGATTTATTTACTGTTTATGAAGAAAACAGTTGAACAGATTGAAATGATACAAGGTTTTGTTGTCTGGAAACCTTAATCGTCTGTTTAATCGGAGAATGAAAACAGTTTAAATTCTTGACAACCGTCAACTTAAATAGGGTAATGACAAAGTTTATACCCTACTAAGACCTAAATGATTAGGGTTTTAACTTAAAAATATTTACAAGAGATTAGGTTTTGAAAATCAAGTGATGATTATATCTTTTAAACTATTAAAACAACTTAAAATATGTGATTTTAAACCTAATTAAAACATATTAAAATAATATATTTTTTAATGATTTTTTTGGTATATTCTCAAAATAGATATATTAAATGAGAAGTGTGTGAAAAATCAAGAGAAAATGATTTAAATTGATGGGTGATTTAATTATGTGAAGTTGTAAAATAAAATGAAAGAAAATAGTGTTTAAAAAAAGGGTTTGGCCTTGCCAAGGGTTGAACCCACGCCCTATAGGTTACCAAACAAAACAAATACCAACTGGGCCACGCGCGTGGCCTATTTAGGAAAGGAGCCCACGTGATTATATGTGAAAGCAAAGCATTAAAATAAATTGGAAAATAAAATGAACAAAAGGTCTGAGGGGGGATCGAACCCCAGACCTATGGCAAGGCAAGGCTTTTGGACGCGCGCTGTAACCAATGGGACACTACGATGAATTCGTAGGTTAAACACAAACCATTCAAAATATAATAAACTAAAACCTGGGAAATTTGAAAAATGGCGCCACCATCTTCATCTTCAACCTCAAGCTCCAAACATTTGAATTTGCTATCTCCTTCGTTTCTCAACCAAACTCAAAGATGTAAACATGGATTTTGCTCGTTTTTGAACAAGGATTATGATGGTATCCTTTGATTTCATTTATTTTCAGTGTAATTCAAAATTCGCACGCATGAACACTAAGAACCCTAAAACTGGAAATTAACATGAAATACTCTATATGCATGATATGATGCAATTGATTGAGGGTTAATGATCCTTAAAGGTGCAGAAACCAATTGGTAACTTCATTTTTAATTTATCATGCGTGAATTATAGAGTTTGAAGTTCATGAAACTTACCTCAGAAATGGAGGTTGAGCTCTGATCAAAGTGTGCTACAGAGTTGTTGTAATGATCCAGATAGCTTAAGTGACTCCTCAAGAAGGTGTTGAGATGCTTGGCTTGGATTGAAACTGCCCAGAACTCCTTGCTCGACCCCAACTGATACAGCTCCAAGTGAGAGGTGAAGATGATGATTCTTCATGTACAGAAGTGTTCCAGAGGTTTGGATCACCTCTAAATGCCTCCCTTGATGTGTTTGAATATTTACTTTCAAAGGAAGAGCTTTGGTTTGAAGAATCCGAGTCTTCTTGCCAAAGAACCTTTGAAAAACCTAAGTATGAGAAGAGAAGAGAGAAAGCAAGATTTCTGTTTCTTTAGTGTGTCTAATTACTGAGGTATGCTCTCTTATTTATAGGCAAAGAGTTCAGTGTGTTTGCAGAGAGTGAGCTTTGCTTAATGAGGTTAACTTGGTTTCTTGGCTATGAAGAAATGTGAGAAAGATCCATATGCAATGATGAGTTCTTTGATACCACTCCCTAGCCATCGGTTTTTCTTAATTTTAGGGGACAAATTTGATGCAGATATGAGCTCTAATTGGTTAGGAGAAGATTCCTTTGATGAATCACCACTTGGCCATAAATTCTCAAAATGCAATCATTACATAATCACATGTTTTGGTTTTGGAATATTCCCTTCAAATATTTGTGCAATGATGCAAACGATTCTCTCCTATCCTTGCAATGTTTATGAAGTTTAGAGGCACCATTTAGTGTAAGCACTTGCATAAAATTGCAAATTTCAAACTTAGGCATGACCTATAATTTCACTTCAAATGCCTAAATTTGATCAATCATATCTCTTAGCTCAAAATGAATTTGGAGAAGGTTGAGCACAATTTGGAAAGCCCTTAACATGTAATTCAATTCATTAGTTTGGAGTTTCTTCAAAATCAATTGGGAAATTTGTGAAAATTGAGCTTGAAGTTTGAAGAAAACTAGGGTTTTTGCTTGTTTTTATGAAGGCAGCAACTTTAGAGCTCCATATCTCTTCAATGGTTGATTTCTAGCCAAAAAATCATATGTGACAAAGTTGTTCATTGGATCAAAATCTACAACTTTGATGTTGGAAGTTTTTTTCAGTTTGTACTTGAAATTCTGAGATATTCCCTTCCAAAGTCTTGAAAAAAAGACTCTTAAACACTTTGAAAAATTTCTATGTATGAAAAGTCAATCTTTGACTTTTTAATTCTTGATTGATTTTCTTGATTTTCTTTGGTCAAATGACTTCATTAATCATATATTGATGATATTGATCCTTAAAAGTCATGTTTTGACTCAAAACCCTAAAAGTCAAAGGTGGTCCTGTACAGTTGACTTTTTCCAGATGAAGTGAAATCTTGGACTTTTGTGATGAATCAAACTCTTCTCCTCAAATGAATGATGTGAATGGATGATATTTATGTAAAAGAAATTATTGAGTCATGCTTTGAGTTTTGGATCCATGTCCTGATTAAAATTCAAATATCTTGGTGAATTAGGTCAAAAACCCTAATTGTCGACCAGATGAAATTGATGACAGTAGATCTTGAATTGAAGTGTAATGCCTTATGGATATTGTCATATGGATCATCTGAAGATGATTGAACCATTTGATAGATGCCCTGGAGATTTTTAGGGTTTCCTAAATGTGGTCCCTGATTTCAGTCCTTGATGGGTTGAAAACCTTAGTTGAGCAAACCTGAGTTCTGATAACTGTTGTCTAATCAACATAGGTGAATAAATGAATCATTTGAATCCTATGATTGCATTAGAGGCTATTCTCATATTGATTGGTCCTTTGCCTGAACTCTTTTGTCCTTGAGCACCCTTGACTGGGTATCAGACAAACAAGTGACTGCTCTGAGTACCTGTCCTGAGTTTGATGAGGTACTTGGAGGTATGACATCTCAGGGGGTTCAAATTAGGGTATGACAGGAGTCATGTGAGATATAAATCTAGAGATGTAATTCAATCGTCCAAGAAATCCTTTGACTTGTTTTTCTGTTTTTGGAGGAGGCCTTTCTTGAATGGCTTTGACTTCGTCGGGATCAACCTCAATACCTCTTTGGCTAACGATGAAACCTAGTAGCTTTCCAGAGCAGATACCAAATATGCACTTACTTGGATTCAGACGCAACATGTATTTTCTCAAACGTTGGAACAACTTAGTAGGTGCCCCATATGTTCTTCCTCTGATGTAGACTTGGCAATCATGTCATCCACATAAACTTCAATTTCTTTGTGAATCATATCATGGAAGAGAGTCGTCATGGCTCTTTGATAAGTTGCTCCAGCATTCTTTAGACAAAATGGCATCACACGGTAGCAAAACGTGCCTGAGGGTGTGATAAAAGCTGTTTTTCCATATCTTCAGGTGCCATCATGATTTGATTGTAAACTGATAATCCATCCATAAATGAGAAGAATTTAAACTTAGTAGTGCTATCCACCAGCATGTCAATGTGGGGTAGAGGGAAATCATATTTTGGACTTTCTCTGTTTAACTCTCTGTAATCAACACACATTCTGACTATTCCATCCTTCTTGGGAACAGGCACTATGTTGGCCAACCATTGAGGATATTCTGATGTGACGAGGAAACCAGCGCTAGTTTGCTTCTGTACCTCTTCTTTGATCTTGAATGCCATATCTGGTGAGTTCTTCTCAACTTTTGCTTAACAGGCGGACATTCTGGCTTTAACGGTAATATGTGCTCTACAATAGTGGTATCCAACCCAGACATATCTTGATAGCTCCAAGCAAAGACATCCACATATTCTTTAAACAAATTAACCATTTTCTCTTTGACGCTTGCTTCTAACAATGCCCCAATTCACACTTATCTCTTCTCTTCTTCACTACCTAAATTCATTACTTCCAAAGGCTCTCTGTGCGGCTCAATGATCTTTTCCTCATGCTTAGGTAGACGAGTGATCTCTTCAGGGATCTCTTCACTACTGTCTTATTCAGCTTTGTACACAGGGTATTCAAAGTTGGGAGAGGGCCTAGGATCATTGTTTTCAGCGGGTTTATCAAGATAAAATCTGCGCATGATTTATGTTTTGCTTTTTAGGAACAAATAAAAGAAAAGGTGTATGTGCAAGTTTGAAAAAAAAATTGATTGACTTTAGGGGTTTTTTAGACGTTACTCCCTCCGTTTCTTTTTAAGTGTCGTTTTAGAAGAATTTTTTTGTTCCTATTTAACTGTCATTTTATAATTTAATGTTATAATTTGTCATTTATACCCTTATTTTCTCAATAAATCCACCTCAAAGTTTTCAATTAGTTATTGGAAAAAGAGTGAATGATTGAATTTATTTGGAAAGAAAAAAATAAATAAGGGTATAATAGAAAAAATAACTCTAATAATCCATTATCTTGGTTGAAGAGCTTTTTGCTAAAACGACACTTAAAAAGGAACGGAGGGAGTACCATGTTAAGAAAAAGATAAACGATAAACAAAAGGAAAGCAAAAATTTCTTTTTATTAATGATTTGAAACAATGCCCTACATAAGCTCATTTTTGTCTTGGGCAGAACAAAAGGAATTATTTTAAACAGCCCGGCACATTACTCTTTCGCCTTGGGCAGAGCGAAAGGTTTTTAAAAGACAGAAAATTACTTAGACTCATGAACAACAGAAGAGATGCTGACGGAAGTCCAGTTGGAGTTGTCCTCTCTACACGTCATGAAGCTTGAGCATTCCGGAATATCTTCAATGATAGCAACTATGTCTTGTTTATCTGGGTTGATGTAGCCAGCGCTTTGAAAAGTCTCATGCAGAGTCTTGCTGCAGCTTCCATACTCAGATTCTTTTCCTTTTAACTTTTGGGATGTGAATCCTAGACCACTTTTGTTCTTGTTGGTGGGAATTTAAACAACTCGCCCCCAGCCTTCATATGATCCTTGGGCAACCACTTGTTGGGCATCTTTCCAGGATGAAATAGATGTACCAGCTTTCTTTTCGTATTCAGGAATGACGACTCCTAAAGCTTGGAACTGCGCTGTAATTTCTTCAATGTTAGGAACAGAGGATAGTGGACAAACATACATGGTTTGTTCTCCATAAACAGTTATTAATTTTTCCTTCAGAGGGTATTTCAACATCTGGTGAAAAGTGGAAGGAACAACTTTAGCATTGTGAATCCAGGGTCTTCCCAACAAATAGTTGTAAGCGGGATAAATCTCCATCACTTGAAAGGTGATATCAAAATCACGGGGTCTGATGCGGATAGGAAGATCGATTTCTCCAATCGCAGTGCGTGAGAACCCTTCAAAAGTCAGTACGCTGGCCCCATTTGGTCTAAAAGTTGCCCCTTGATAGGATAAAATTTCCAAGGTGCTCCATGGCATAATGTTCAGAGATGAACCAGCGTCTACCAGCACATCTGTCAAAATGTTGTCTTCATACTTAGCTGATATGTATAGGTCACGGTTGTGCATCAGAATCCTTTGAGGAACTTCTTGCAGCATACTGTCAAGTGGCCCATATGTCATTTCTTCTTCAATGTAATTGTGTCCTTTTCTTCCTTTGATTTCTTCATCTAGCAAACCCAAACCTATTAGATTCGGAATGTCTTCTTGTAGATCAATACAACCTCACATGCTTTCTTCACAAGCGGGACAACTATCATGGCTAAAGTCAATTAATCAGTTTTGGACCCACACTTCGTGTATCATTCGTAAGGATCCGCGCACAGTGCGAACATCGGGCCCGTACTTCATGGTGGAACATTCCCCAATCATGTTGACATTATTCTCATCTCTATCTCGGAGAATCTGGATAAGTCCTCGATCCATGAGACTCTGAATTCCTGCTTTTACCAGTGCACATCCACGGGTATCTCTGCAACAGATTCGACAAGAGCCATAATTGTGTCGAGTTAATCCTCCCATCACCCATAAGGTGGCATGTATTTGCACTATGTCACATCTCAACTGGTGTGCATCATAGACTTGATATTGGCTAGGACAACCATGTAACATGTTGACAGAGTGAATTTCTTCATCCCTTTTCTTTCTTGATATGCTAATAATTCCTCAGTCTAGTAGTTTATGAAGATCTTCAACCACGAGGGCACTTCCACGAATGGTGGTCTAACATATTGGACAAGCATTATAGTCATGTGGAGGAAAGTAATCAAGTTCACAAAAGATAGCGTGCATATTCACCAAGGATTGAGTTGATTCACAAACATCATGTAGGTATTCATAACCGGATTGAGTCTAGATTGCAATGATAGTCTCATGGTTAGGCAGTGGATTACTTTGAACATTAGGATTAACATTCTTGAAGGTGAGCATATTGCCTCGGACCAGTTTCTGTACTTCACTCATGAGAGGGTAACAATTTTCCACAGTATGACTAGGAGCATTCTTGTGAAAAGCACAGCGAGCAACCGCCTTGTACCAAAATGGTGGATTAGCAGGAGGAGAAGGATCCCTCAATTGAACTAGATTCTTCTGAAGTAGCAAAGGCAGTAATTCCGTATAAGTCATCGGAATAAGGTCAAAAGGCGGATATTTCCTTTGTTGATTTTGTTGGGGGAGCCTATTGTCGAGGCTGTTGAGGCTCAGGCTTCTGCACATTTTGAGGCGGAGCTTGGCTAACAACAGGAGTCACAACAGCAATTTGTTGTGGTTGATACCGTCTTTTTTTCCCTCTTGAGATGGCACTAACAATTTCTTCCTTCTTCTTGGAAAAGTTACCACCAAATCTTTTGACGCCACCACTAGATAGTGATGAACTGGCTTCTTTGACTAGGCGGCCATCTTTGCGTGTACTCCTTAAAAGAATCTTTTTCTTTTTGGGACATAGCACAGAGTTGATCTTTGTCCGGTGCCATATCAATATTATATTTGTATTGTCTGATGAAAGCTTCACCCAGGTCATGGAAAGTACGGATGTGAGTACTATCCAAACCCATGTACCATTTCAAAGCAGCTCCAGATAAGCTATCTTGAAAGTAGTGAATTAACAAGCGTTGATCTTCCATGTGCATGGACATTTTCCTTACATACATAATCAGATGACTGTGAGGACAGGAATTCCCTTTATATTTCTCAAATTCTGGAAGTCTGAACTTGGGCGGAACTCTGACATTGGGAACGAAGCATAAATCATTTACTTCTTTTCCAAATAGATCTTTTCCTCTAAGGGTCTTGATCTCTTTTTGCATTTATAGAAATTTGTCTTCAAATTCTTCCAATCTTCCCATACCTTCAGAAGGAGCACCATGGATGATCTGTTCATTGTGATGAGGAACAGTGTTTACAATAGCAGGAGTAGCAGTAATAATAGCTTGAGGAATTGTTGTCGGTGGAACAGGAATCTGTTGTCCAGCCAATTGGAAATCCATATCTATCCCATATGGTCTAGTGGTCGTAGGATTCATCACAGGAATTGTAGGAATTGCAGGAATCTGAGCAGTCTCTATCTTGGAGATCACAATAGTCTGAGCTTGAGTTGATGGCTGAATCTGAGAAGCCACCATGTCTTGAACCATAGAAGTCAATCTTTCAATACCGAAGTGTAGGACAACAACTTCTTCGTGCCACTCTTGATCATCAATAATATCGTCTTCCATTCTTTGACGATTGGCGCGAGTATTATACCGGTGCGTCAGCTTGACTCTGTGGAGAGAGGGAGGAATGAATAAGACTCTGACTCAGATGTGAGTGTCAATGTGAATGTGGTATGATGCATGCAATGCAAAAGACTTTTTTTTTTAATTTTCAAAACATATCATAATATCTTTCAAGGATTTATTTAAGAGTTTTGTAAATGTAAACACTATATAGTAACATGAAAGCGCGCGCTCTGATCATTAGGCCCATCCCATTTCATTACATACAAAAGCAAGTTAGAAATGTTAAAAATAAAAAAAGAACAAAAGGTCTGGGGCGAGGGGGATTCGAACCCCAGACCTGGGACACAAAAGGACTAAATGCGCGCTGATGACTGTTGCACCCTAAAATTTGCCCACCTAATATTATTTCTAACTAGCTTAAGCTTTGCATTCTATGCATTCTATTAGGTCATCAACATATACTACATACATTAAACCATCTTGGATTCAAAGGATCTATGTATGAAATATTAATTAAGGGTTCATCATGATCGAAAGGCATTTGCTTGTCATTTTTATACAAGTGAATTTAGGAAATTTAATCATGGTGAATTATTCATGTCAAGTCACCACTTATAACCATGAGTTCTTAATGTGCAAGTTTTGTTGGCTAAGGTATTGAATTGCTCAAGATTTCCGGATACAAAAGCGGAGTTTATCATAATTCATGGTATAAGTAATATCATTCGAGTCAACATCCTTCAATTCCAAAAATCTCCCATCATTGCTCATTTAAAGTTATAGAGAGTTAACACAGTTTCAAATGTTCATCAACACCAAAGATCAAGTGCCCATCCTCGAATGTCTAATTATACACTTATTTGAAGTTCCGTCAAAATACAATTTAAAACTCGTCAAAATCATTTCGAGAAAGGGACATTATATCCAAGCTCCATTCACTATTACATGGTCAAGAATCCAAGTTTTTTACAAATATCATTATCAAGACTTAAACAAATTTCCTAAGTCTATTTCTAGAAATATTCTGTGAGTGTACATGTTCAGCTCCATTCATGCCGCAACTACCATGTCAGATCAGTATCATCCACATCATTTCTTTTAGTTACAAAGTCATCTTGGCATTTTGACATAAGCATAAGAGACCTACATTACATCTTGCATACAAAAAGATAAAAGAACAGCAGCAGCGATTTAAATTAACAGGAGCCAAACTGTGCACACACATCCGTTGTGGTCGAAACGCGTCGTTGCCAAATCTGCAGACCGCACCCTCAGTCCAAGCTGCATCATTCACACTGTCAAAAAAGAACAACACAGTGTTAACTGACACCATTGTTCGTCATAATGCGAAAGGCTCCAGAATCTGCATAAACTAATTTACTACAGCCTACACACAATCATATTCAAAACCAATACAGTTCCAATCCAATACACACACACTTCAACTCTAACAGGATTCCCTAACTTCTAACCAACTCTCAAACCTCCTAACAGTTTTATTAAATCTCCAACTAACGTAACCATACTTTTAACAACCTAGTATATTCATAACTTCCCATAACTTCTAACTTCCCTCACAGCTAACTGATAACAGAATTTAACAAACCTCTAACCACCTTTCAACCATTTTATAACCACCTAAAACAGTTTTGTAACTAATTCTTCTAACTATCCCTAACCAACTAACAGTCCTAACAGAATTTTATAACTACCAGAACAGAATCACAAACCATCATAAATAATCCCTAACCGAATCTAACAGTTATAACCACCTAACATTCAGCCAACAATCATAACAACTTCTACAATTCTCTAACAGAAATTCAAAGTTCAAAAACTAACCTTGAGAATCAACCTCTAAATAACTGGAGCTTCTTCTTCATAATCAGCTCTCCACTTCATTCACCATCTTCAAAACCATTCCATAACCTTCAACCAATCACTTTTCTTCCACTGAACCTTTGTATCTTCACTCCACCCTTCATTCATCATCTTCAAAACCATCTTCACTTCCTCCATAATTGAAGCTCCACCATCTTTCCACAAATCATCATAGACACTTCATTCATCTTCATGATTCTTCACAATTCTCTCTTCAATCTCCATCCCTCAACGCCTCTGCATCTTCATTCAATCATCATCACTCTGCAACTTCAAGCTCTCGATTCACTCTCCATCTTCTGAACCATCCACCACTTCATCATCACCTCTGAACCTCCTTCAACATCAATCTTCAATCATCACCAAGAATCTCCATCAACTCTCTGCAACCTCGCTTCAATCTTCATCATAACCTTCATCTTCACCTCACAAACGCGAAAAAGGAAAAGCTCAGAATTATTTCAAAGCAAAAAAAGATAAGAAGAAGAATAGAAGTGTAATGTGCAAGATGTCCGTACCTACAGAATCGGAAGCGGATCGTTTGGATTTCCTCATTGTGATTTGCGTTTGAAAGAGACCGATTGACGCTAAGTTCTTGAGTCAGTGAGGCGAGATGATGTTGCTTTTTTGATTCACGGTGGTAGAGAGAGTTGATCGGAGTCGAATGAGCGGATTATCGCCGCCGTTGAGTTCGCCGCCGTTTGAACGTTTGAAAGTGAAGAGGAAGAAGCGGAGAGAATTGGGAACGTCACAGAGTAACGTAACCCTAATCCCTTTCCAATTTCTTCTTTGTTTTATTTTTATTTTCATTTATTTTTCATTTATTATTGTGTGTGGATTGAAAATGATAATAATTGGATCTAACGTATCTTTGGGCCATGAATTCATTCAATCACCCATGGCCCTTGTTCTTTTTTCAATAACAAAATTTGTGTATAAACCTCTGGGCCGAATTGCTGGAAACACCCTTGGTCCCAGCGCCTTCACTAAGTATGCTGCACCACAATCTAATTCACACCCCCTAGTTCTATGTTTTATTAGTGAAATTTAGGTTTTAATTAGATTTTCCTCATATTTCTTTGAATAATTAAATTGCTAATTTTTCTTACTAATTCTTAGACTTCAATACAATTTTTGACATATAAAAATGTTCATAAAAAATATTAGTTTAGGCTTGTATTTTAATTCTTTTGCTTGATTAGATTTCTTGCTTTTGTCATATAAAAATCATAAAAATAAATAGTATCTTTTAATTCAATTTCACACTATATTTTGAATCATTCATTTTCATGTTTGGTGCTATATTTTCAAGTCATTATTTTAGTCAATTTGTGTACTAATTTTGTACCATTGTTTACTTGTGATTTTTACTTGCAATTCTACTTGTATGTTCCCATAGATTTAGGTCCTATAATCTTCATGACCATTAGGCTTAGTCTTTCCCTTTAAATCCTAACATTTAGATATAATCATAACATTAAGCTAGTTATTCATTTTAGGCTAGTTTTCTTCTCCTTTTTCTTTTCAACTTTAAAACATTAATAAAGGACGACGCGAATCATGCTAATGCCTTTTTTTTAGTGTGAAAGAAATGATTGGGGCGTAGGCCCCGATGTATGTTCTTTCCCACTTAGCGGAAGAGAAATGATTAAGGCGTAGGCCTCGGTGTATTTCTTAGCCGTTATTTAGAGAAACGATTGTGGCGTAGGCCTCGATGTGCATTCTCTAAATATTCAAAAATTGTATTTCATTTGGAGAAACGATTGTGGCGTAGGCCTCGATGTGCATTCTCTAAATATTCAAAAACTGTATTTTATTTAGAGAAACGATTGTGGCGTAGGCCTCGATGTGCATTCTCTAATTATTCAAAAAAATTGTATTTCATTTAGAGAAACGATTGTGGCGTAGGCTTCGATGTGCATTCTCTAAATATTCAAAAAAAAACTCTTTTTTTATGGCATGATTCAAGTCACAAATTAATTTCCCTTAAAAGACATCCAACCAAAAACATTTCAAAATATCTAATAAAGGCTCAAACCTAAACAAAGTAAGAAAGTGATGCGAAGCCTTGTAGTGGGTTTTCGTCCATCATGGAATTACACCTAAAAGACACAAACCAATTTTCTCTCTTCTCTCTCTTGCCTCCGAGGCATTCTTTCTCTTGTAACTGTTCAACTAAAAAACACAAAAACAAACAAAAACTAAAGAGCCGAACTACGGCGCTCTGATTCCTGAAAAGGATACGTAGGCATTGGGTCGCGGGGCCTAAGCGAGCACAACTATTTATAAACCTTATTTTCCCCGTGTTTCTTTTCTTTCATTTGCATGCATTCCCCTAGTAATTAAGCTATAGATTTATACACCCTTAGAATAGAGCAAACATAGGTGGATATCATCGAGTATGATGGGCGTGAGGGGTGCTAGCACCTTCCCCTTGCGTAACCGACTCCCGTACCTTGATCTCTGGTCGCAAGACCTTTTCTTATCCTTTTCTTATTCCAGGTTTTCTGATATTCCTTTCCCTCTTTGGGATAAATATATTGGTGGCGACTGTGTTCATTTTCGCGAGCGTGCGACAGCTGGCGACTCTGCTGGGGATGTGATAGACCTTTGCGGGTCCGTACTTAGCGAGTCGATCCTAGCCTTTGTTTGTTGTTTGTTTATTGGGTGTGCTTATATATTATTTAGGTTTTGCCTCATTTACTTTATGCTTGCATATGGTATCTATTTTCTGCTTGCATATCATGTTTATTTTCTCGCATTCTGGACTATATTATGGGTCCACGTGGGGGCCACATATTTTCTCTGTTTCCAGGTTGGGTGGGATGTTTCTATGAGGTAAAAGGCCCAATACCCAGGCCAGAGTTGACACACAGGATACCTAGGATAGAGTGGATAGTCATGACGCCGATGAGATGTCAGGTCTTGTCTAGTGCGATCATGAGACCCACGCCCAGTTGAGGTTTAAATGGGGTATCGTCGTTGGCATGTAGATGCAACAATGGTGGTATCTCAGGAGAACTGATAACGCTGGTTGCCATATTGACCTACCCTGACCTAGACTACACCAGTGAGTGGGGAGGGAATCATATTCTTTATAGGTACATGTTCTGTCGGTGACTATTGGTTCTCCTGGTATTCAAAAGGACGTCGAACCTTTGATCTTGGAAAATTTGACTTATACAGAAGCTCTACATCAGTTATCTATCAAAATCAACGTCGAACCTCTGAATCTGGCGGGTTCGACCATCCTTGACTTATGCACAAGTTGTTAATCCAGAAATCAACGTCGAACCTCTGAATCTAGAGGATTCGACCATATTTTATTGACCATGAGAAGCTGTTATCCAAGAGGCCTTGATCCTTGATCCTGATTTATGATACATTTGCATCTTCATTAACATTTTGCATTCATGCATATGCATCCATGGTTACTAAGACTCCTACCACTCTTCCTCTCCATCAGATCAGTCAAGACGATTCCTCCACACCGATATCTGACAAGAGCTCACAGAAGAAGAATCATGGAGAACTATGAACAAGACCAAGCCGCCATTAGAGAAGAGATGGACCAAATGAAAGGCAAAGTTGATGCTATTTTTGAGGCTATCCAAGCCTTAAGAGCTGAAAGGGTTCCCGTTGTGCAAGAGATTCCTGTTCCTGCTAGTCAACCTGATGTTAGCCAAGATGCTGTCATTGAGCGAGTCGATCCTAGCCTTTGTTTGTTGTTTGTTTATTGGGTGTGCTTATATATTATTTAGGTTTTGCCTCATTTACTTTATGCTTGCATATGGTATCTATTTTCTGCTTGCATATCATGTTTATTTTCTCGCATTCTGGACTATATTATGGGTCCACGTGGGGGCCACATATTTTCTCTGTTTCCAGGTTGGGTGGGGTGTTTCTATGAGGTAAAAGGCCCAATACCCAGGCCAGAGTTGACACACAGGATACCTAGGATAGAGTGGATAGTCATGACGCCGATGAGATGTCAGGTCTTGTCTAGTGCGATCATGAGACCCACGCCCAGTCGAGGTTTAAATGGGGTATCGTCGTTGGCATGTAGATGCAACAATGGTGGTATCTCAGGAGAACTGATAACGCTGGTTGCCATATTGACCTACCCTGACCTAGACTACACCAGTGAGTGGGGAGGGAATCATATTCTTTATAGGTACATGTTCTGTCGGTGACTATTGGTTCTCCTGGTATTCAAAAGGACGTCGAACCTTTGATCTTGGAAAATTTGACTTATACAGAAGCTCTACATCAGTTATCTATCAAAATCAACGTCGAACCTCTGAATCTGGAGGGTTCGACCATCCTTGACTTATGCACAAGTTGTTAATCCAGAAATCAACGTCGAACCTCTGAATCTAGAGGATTCGACCATATTTTATTGACCATGAGAAGCTGTTATCCAAGAGGCCTTGATCCTTGATCCTGATTTATGATACATTTGCATCTTCATTAACATTTTGCATTCATGCATATGCATCCATGGTTACTAAGACTCCTACCACTCTTCCTCTCCATCAGATCAGTCAAGACGATTCCTCCACACCGATATCTGACAAGAGCTCACAGAAGAAGAATCATGGAGAACTATGAACAAGACCAAGCCGCCATTAGAGAAGAGATGGACCAAATGAAAGGCAAAGTTGATGCTATTTTGGAGGCTATCCAAGCCTTAAGAGCTGAAAGGGTTCCCGTTGTGCAAGAGATTCCTGTTCCTGCTAGTCAACCTGATGTTAGCCAAGATGCTGTCATTGAGCATGTCGAGATACCTTATGCTAACCCTGAATATCGTTCAAGGCCTGCCAATGCTGTTTTTGGGATGCCATTTAGCTTCACACCTGCTAATACTGTTGGAGCTCCTCACCAAGGAAGACCTATGCCTGTAACTTCTGGAGTGCCAACTATGACTGGGCCTCCTTGTCCATTTCCTACTCCACCTCCTCATACAGAGATTCCTTATCCTGCTTTCTGTGGTCCTCAGTTTGCTAATCCAGAAATGCATCCAATACCAACTGTTGAAAGAGCTCAACTTGTTGAGAGACCCGCTGAGAAGTATCAAATTCTTGAGGAAAGGATTCGAGCTATTGAAGGTTTTAGTGCCTATGGAATGGATGCTGAAGAGATGTGTTTGGTTCCTAATCTGGTTATTCCTCCCAAGTTCAAGACTCCCGACTTTCAGAAGTACAAAGGTTTAAGCTGTCCGAAGAGTCATATCATCATGTATTGTCGTAAGATGGCTTCTCATATTCACAATGATTCATTGCTCATCCATTGCTTTCAAGATAGCTTGTCTGGGGCATCTTTGAACTGGTATATGAGTCTGGAGCGTAATAGGATCCGATGTTGGAAGGATTTATATGACGCCTTTCTCAAGCAATACCAATACAATATCGACATGACACCGACTAGGTTGCAACTACAGAATCAAGTGCAAAGGACCAATGAGACATTCAAAGAATATGCCCAAAGGTGGAGAGAAATGGCTGCTCAAGTTAACCCACCACTTTCTGAATCTGAATTGGTTGACATGTTCATGAACACTCTTCAAGGACACTACTATGAAAGGATGGTAGGTAGTGTTTCTTCTGGTTTCTCCGATCTAGTCAGAATTGGTGAAAGAATTGAGAATGGCTTGAAAATTGTTAAGATCCAGAATCCCGCCAATGCTGCTGCTGCTAATTAATATGGGTACAAGAAACCTCAGGGTAATTTCAGCAAGAAGAAAGAAGGTGAGACTAGTGCTGCTTCTGCTCAAGATCAAGCTCCCTCCTATCAAGTGAACGCCACCGCTCCTCAAGCTTATGTGGCACCTGCTGATCAACAACCTTGGGTCCCTTATCAGCAATATGTTCAACAACAAGGTTATCAACAAAGACAAGGCCAACAGAGGCAGAATAGGCCAAAAAGGGTGTATGATCGTGTACCAATGTCTTATAGCCAACTTCACGCTGCCTTGCTTGACCGCAAACTGATTCAATTAGCAGAAGCTAGGCCTCCTCCTGATCCCCTCCCTCCAAATTACAAGATTAATGCCAAGTGTGAATTCCACTTGGGAGGATCTGGTCACACTACTAAGGAGTGTAGAGTTCTAAAAGACAAGGTTCAGGATTTGCTTGACGCAAAAGAGATTGAGTTTGCACCTGTGACACCCAATGTGATCAACAATCCCATGCCACCTCACAATGGAGCTTCCACCAGTGGACCATGAAGACTTTATGTTTGTCAAAGAACATTTCATTTGCATTAGAATAAGGCCAAGCTTGCCATTGTATAGATTCCTTAGTATTTTCAATTGAATTACTTTTGTTGTTATCAAGTACTTCTCATTGTAAGAAATTCATTCTGTTTGAAATAAATAAAAATAATGTTATATACATGTTTTTCTCAAATCATTTCATCTTTGTCATTATGTTCATTGATATTCAACTCATTTGTCTTAAGCAACTAAAAAAGGAGAATGATGAAAAATCAAAAAACACATGAACTACTAACTATATGCTTTTAGAACAAAGATCCTGCTGACGATGTACAGGCATTGTTTCAATTCCTAAACACCGGAGTTATAAGGGAGTGAAACCTTCGTTAACCCCTTTGAGCCTAAGGAGTAGTAGTTTCTTTTCAAAAAATACAAAACCCTCAATATTAACCAGGGGCAGGGTAATCTTCAGTTAGTGCGACCGAGTGCTAAACTTTCAAGTATTCCATCAGAGGATCAATCATATCTCACATCTCACAACAAAGGAAGAAGAGCACAATCCACAATGGATGTCTCTCATTCATTAAGAAAGAAGGCAGTCACAACCTTTTCATCAAGTCAATCACAAGAGTCATACAACTTGTTCCCGAACGAGACAAAAAAGAAAAAAGAAGTATGAATCAAAAAAAAAGGAAAGAAACAATAGCCCGCTAAGTCAAAAAAGGAAAGGAAAAGCTTTGAAGCAAATGACTTAGGCAAAAATTAGGGCATATCCCGCTGGACAACGAAAATGACAATCAAAAGAAACTGTTGTCCAGGCAAAAGTTAGGGAAAGCAGAAAGCAAAAGAAAAATTCTCCAAGGGACAAGTTGTTGTGACCATCAACGAAAACACCAAAGGGTGGCTGCCACCTCCATCGAAGCCATAAAGGATCCTCATCCATCACAATCCTTCCTGAAAGGCGAATACTCGTGTCAAACTAGCTGAACGTAGGACTGGAGAACATCACGAAGAGGGTGGGTTAAGTAGAACTTGAGCCTTTATCCTTTGTTTCTCAAACCATGAACCCCACCACGTTACAACCCTCAAAAGTCCTAATTGAAGCAGGGTTCGTTCCGAAAGCATACGAACTGCAAAATCATGTCAAAACTTACTCCTACTGTTGCTTGTCACTTGTGTTAGTATCAGTACAGCATTTTGACAAATAAAACTTTTCTTTAGAGATTAACATGTGCATTGCATTCTCATTATCTTTTCCAAAACAGAATAGTCTCTAATCTGAAGGTAAGTACTTGATACCAAGGAAAGTCCAACATTGAAATTCCATCGAGTAGTCTTATAAAGGCAACGGTTGGCCATCCACTGAACAAATATCTGAAGAATCCATTTGGTGGAATAGTTCCTTTCAATATGGGGCATTCACTCCTCGATCAACACTGGGGCAGACCATTGCTAATCTCCATGATTCAAGCATATCAAAGTCCTATCTCAAGAGATCTTACAAGCTGGGGCAAGCTAGTAACAATTCATCTCTTTATCTTCAATCAAGTGTCAGATATCGAGACAAGGGTCGAGGGGTCAAGCCAAACACCTCACCCTCACCAACAATTTCACAAGCAATGACTTTTCCACAAGGGCACACTCCATTCACTCCCTGTATCCCGGAAGCAATCATTCCATTCATAATCATACATACATCATGCATAATCATTTCATTTTCATTATCATTTCACCCGCATGATCCAATCATCAATAAAGCAGGGGCATCCACCTCACTTTGAATCTCAAGAACAGTGTCAGAACTCCACTTAATCTATTCCCCACAAAGCAGAAACCCTGACCAATCAGTACGCTGCATATAGAAATCATTGCATCGCATCTTCAGAAGTGCATAAAATAAAACATTTGCATATGAAGCATAAGCCAAGTTCTTCATCAGATGAAGTCCCTATAAAGTGTTCAAGTTGATATTCCACTGGATCACTCAGAGTTACCATTATGGTGTCATCCCTCATTGTCGATCATGTTCATCTTTCTTCAACCCAGAGTTCATGTTTTTTGTGTTCAAACTAGAGTTAATTTTCCTTTCATCTTTTAACCCCGAGTTAATCATCTATTCCCACTCAACCCAGAGTTGACGGTCATCATTTGTCCTTTTTCCACTCAACCCAGAGTTGACGGTCAATTTTTGTTCAATCCAGAATTGACTCCTCCTTCCCTCTCAACCCAGAGTTGACGGTTATCTTCTGTCTTTCCCTCTCAACCCAATGTTGACGGTCACCTTTTGTTCTTCCCACTCAAGCCAGAGTTGACGGTTACCTCTTGTTTACCTTTCCCTCTCAACCTAGAGTTGACGGTTAGTCCTTGTTAATTTCTTTTCCCACTCAGCCCAGAGTTGACGGTTACCTTTTATTCAATCCAGAATTGATTATTCTCTTTTCCCACTCTGCCCAGAGTTGACTATTACCTTTTATTCAATCCAGAATTGATTATTCTCTTTTCCCACTCAACCCAGAGTTAACGGCTATCTTTTATCTTTCCCACTCAACCCAGAGTTGACGATTATCACTTGCCTTTTTCCCACTCAACCCAGAGTTGATGGTTATCTTTTGTCTTTCCCGCTCAACCCAGAGTTGACAGTTATCTCTAGTCTTTCCCAATCAACCCAGAGTTGACGGTTATCTCTTGCCTTTTTCCCACTCAACCCAGAGTTGACAGTTATCTTTTGTCTTTCCCGCTCAACCCAGAGTTGACGGTTATCTTTTGTCTTTCTCGCTCAACCCAGAGTTGACGGTTATCTCTTGTCTTTCCCACTCAACCCAGAGTTGACGGTTATTTCTAATTGTTCATCTTTCCTCTTTCCATCCATAGTCCTTATCCAATTCCTCGTTCGACCCAGAGTTGAATTACCCTATCTCAACCCAGAATTGATGTTCTTACTTTCTTTCTCAACCCAGAGTGGATGCCTATATCTTGTCCCATTAATACTAATATCCTTTTCCGTTCTCCCAGAATTGACATTTACCTCTTATTCAACCCCGAGTTAACGTCCCTTTATTCTTCAACCCAGAGTTGACCCACTTTTATTTTTTCAACCCAGAGTTGATATGTATTTCATTCCTAACCCAGAGTTACTTTGTTCAAACCTGAGTTGATACATTTTTCCTCAATGGAGTTGACACCTCCTTCCCCAGTGGATCCTATCTCTCATCAGGCAAATTTTTCAGGTTCTTTTGATATTTAATCTTCTTCCACCTTGAAGGATCGAAAGGCTAGCGCCAATCTCTCCTTCAGGTTAAAGACGATTAAATAGGGGCAGTTGTTGCACCCTAAAATTTGCCCACCTAATATTATTTCTAACTGGCTTAAGCTTTGCATTCTATGCATTCTATTAGGTCATCAACATATCATACATACATTAAACCATCTTGGATTCAAAGGATCTATGTATGAAATATTAATTAAGGGTTCATCATGATCGAAAGGCATTTGCTTGTCATTTTTACACAAGTGAATTTAGGAAATTTAATCATGGTGAATTATTCATGTCAAGTCACCACTTATAACCATGAGTTCTTAATGTGCAAGTTTTGTTGGCTAAGGTATTGAATTGCTCAAGATTTCCGGATACAAAAGCGGAGTTTATCATAATTCATGGTATAAGTAATATCATTCGAGTCAACATCCTTCAATTCCAAAAATCTCCCATCATTGCTCATTTAAAGTTATAGAGAGTTAACACAGTTTCAAATGTTCATCAACACCAAAGATCAAGTGCCCATCCTCGAATGTCTAATTATACACTTATTTGAAGTTTCGTCAAAATACAATTCAAAACTCGTCAAAATCATTTCGAGAAAGGGACATTATATCCAAGCTCCATTCACTATTACATGGTCAAGAATCCAAGTTTGTTACAAATATCATTATCATGACTTAAACAAATTTCCTAAGTCTATTTCTAGAAATATTCTGTGAGTGTACATGTTCAGCTCCATTCATGCCACAACTACCATGTCAGATCAGTATCATCCACATCATTTCTTTTAGTTACAAAGTCATCTTGGCATTTTGACATAAGCATAGGAGACCTACATTACATCCTGCATACAAAAAGATAAAAGAACAGCAGCAGCGATTTAAATTAACAGGAGCTAAACTGTGCACACATATCCGTTGTGGTCGAAATGCGTCGTTGCCAAATCTGCACACCGCACCCTTAGTCCAAGCTGCATCATTCACACTGTCAAAAAATAACAACACAGAGTTAACTGACACCATTGTTCGTCATAATGCGAAAGGTTCCAGAATCTGCATAAACTAATTTACTACAGCCTGCACACAATCATATTCAAAACCAATACAGGTCCAATCCAATACACACACACTTCAACTCTAATAGGATTCCCTAACTCCTAACCAACTCTCAAACCTCCTAACAGTTTTATTAAATCTCCAACTAACGTAACCATACTTCTAACAACCTAGTATATTCATAACTTCCCATAACTTCTAACTTCCCTCACAGCTAACTGATAACAGAATTTAACAAACCTCTAACCACCTTTCAACCATTTTATAACCACCTAAAATAGTTTTGTAACTAATTCTTCTAACTATCCCTAACCAACTAATAGTCCTAACAGAATTTTATAACTACCAAAACAGAATCACAAACCATCATAACTAATCCCTAACCGAATCTAACAGTTATAACCACCTAACATTCAGCCAACAATCATAACAACTTCTACAATTCTCTAACAGAAATTCAAAGTTCAAAAACTAACCTTGAGAATCAACCTCTATATAACTGGAGCTTCTTCTTCATAATCAGCTCTCCACTTTATTCACCATCTTCAATACCATTCCATAACCTTCAACCAATCACTTTTCTTCCCCTGAACCTCTGTATCTTCACTCTACCCTTCATTCATCATCTTCAAAACCATCTTCACTTCCTCCATAATTGAAGCTCCACCATTTTTCCACAAATCATCATAGACACTTCATTCATCTTCATGATTCTTCACAATTCTCTCTTCAATCTCCATCCCTCAACGCCTCTGCATCTTCATTCAATCATCATCACTCTGCAACTTCAAGCTCTCGATTCACTCTCCATCTTCTGAACCATCCACCACTTCATCATCACCTCTGAACCTCCTTCAACATCAATCTTCAATCATCACCAAGAATCTCCATCAACTCTCTGCAACCTCGCTTCAATCTTCATCATAACCTTCATCTTCACCTCACAAACGCGAAAAAGGAAAAGCTCAGAATTGTTTCAAAGCAAAAAAAGAGAAGAAGAAGAATAGAAGTGTAATGTGCAAGATGTCCGTACCTACAGAATCGGAAGTGGATCGTTTGGATTTCCTCATTGTGATTCGTGTTTGAAAGAGACCGAATGACGCTGAGTTCTTGAGTCAGTGAGGCGAGATGATGTTGCTTTGTTGATTCACGGTGGCAGAGAGAGTTGATCGGAGTCGAATGAGCGGATTATCGCCGCCGTTGAGTTTGCCGCCGTTTGAACGTTTGAAAGTGAAGAGGAAGAAGCGGAGAGAATTGGCAACGTCACAGAGTAACGTAACCCTAATCCCTTTCCAGTTTCTTCTTTGTTTTATTTTTATTTTCATTTATTTTTCATTTATTATTGTTTGTGGATTGAAAATGATAATAATTGGATCTAACGTATCTTTGGGCCACGAATTCATTCAATCACCCATGGCCCATGTTCTTTTTTCAATAACAAAATTTGTGTATAAACCTCTGGGCCGAATTGCTGGCAACACCCTTGGGCCCAGCGCCTTCACTATGTATGCTGCACCACAATCTAATTCACACCCCCTGGTTCTATGTTTTATTAGTGAAATTTAGGTTTTAATTAGATTTTCCTCATATTTCTTTGAGTAATTAAATTGCTAAAATTTCTTACTAATTCTTAGACTTCAATACAATTTTTGACATATAAAAATGTTCATAAAAAATATTAGTTTAGGCTTGTATTTTAATTCTTTTGCTTGATTAGATTTCTTGCTTTTATCATATAAAAATCATAAAAATAAATAGTATCTTTTAATTCAATTTCACACTATATTTTGAATCATTCATTTTCATGTTTGGTGCTATATTTTCAAGTCATTATTCTAGTCAATTTGTGTACTAATTTTGTACCATTGTTTACTTGTGATTTTTACTTGCAATTCTACTTGTATGTTCCCATAGATTTAGGACCTATAATCTTCATGACCATTAGGCTTAGTCTTTCCCTTTAAATCCTAACATTTAGATATAATCCTAACATTAAGCTAGTTATTCATTTTAGGCTAGTTTTCTTCTCCTTTTTCTTTTCAACTTTAAAACATTAATAAAGGACGACGCGAATCATGCTAATGCCTTTTTTTTTAGTGTGAAAGAAATGATTCGGGCGTAGGCCCTGATGTATGTTCTTTCCCACTAAACGGAAGAGAAATGATTGAGGCGTAGGCCTCAGTGTATTTCTTAACCGTTATTTAGAGAAACGATTGTGGCGTAGGCCTCGATGTGCATTCTCTAAATATTCGAAAATTGTATTTCATTTAGAGAAACGATTGTGGCGTAGGCCTCGATGTGCATTCTCTAAATATTCAAAAACTGTACTTCGTTTAGAGAAACGATTGTGGCGTAGGCCTCGATGTGCATTCTCTAATTATTCAAAAAACTGTATTTCATTTAGAGAAACGATTGTGGCGTAGGCTTCTATGTGCATTCTCTAAATATTCAAAAAAAACTCTTTTTTTATGGCATGATTCAAGTCACAAATTAATTTCCCTTAAAAGAAACCCAACCAAAAACATTTCAAAATATCTAATAAAGGCTCAGACCTAAACAAAGTAAGGAAGTGATGCGAAGCCTTGTAGTGGATTGTCGTCCATCATGGAATTACACCTAAAAGACACAAACCAATTTTCTCTCTTCTCTCTCTTGCCTCCGAGGCATTCTTTCTATTGCCTTCAGAGCATTCTTCCTTTTAATCGGACACGTTGTTTGCGCTCCATTCCCAGCTTAAGACTCCAGAGGTCGAGCAGCGGGGTGCGAATGTAACTGTTCAACTAAAAAACACAAAAACAAACAAAAACTAAAGAGCCGAACTACGGCGCTCTGATTCCTGAAAATGATACGTAGGCATTGGGTCGCGGGGCTTAAGCGAGCACAACTATTTATAAACCTTATTTTCCCCGTGTTTCTTTTCTTTCATTTGCATGCATTCCCCTAGTAATTAAGCTATAGATTTATACACCCTTAGAATAGAACAAACATAGGTGGATACCATCGAGTACGATGGGCGTGAGGGGTGCTAGCACCTTCCCCTTGCGTAACCGACTCCCGTACCTTGATCTCTGGTCGCAAGACCTTTTCTTATCCTTTCCTTATTCCATGTTTTCTGATATTCCTTTCCCTCTTTTGGATAAATATATTGGTGGCGACTCTGTTCACATTTCGCGAGCGTGCGACAATGACTAAGTGGGCTAACGATGTGTTCAAACAATACACGCCTTGCAAAAAATATAAAATAAACTTGGACATGAATGGAATTTTTCCAGACTTCGTCTTCTTCATTGAACTCACGGACAACAACATTAACACAACCATGGGCCAAGTTTGAATTTTATCAAAACTTAATCAATTTAAACAAAACAAGACATCAAAATGATCAGCATTTAACCACGAACTCAACCATATAACTAACTAACATTAATAATCAAATATGAACGTGAATTTCTAGAAAAATAGTATGATCCTTAAAAATCAAATTTAAAATTAAACTCTGGAATCAAACAATCAAGCAATGGGACCTTAGGGCTATCATTCCACATGTAAAATAGAACATTTTGGTAATAAGAAACACATGAATTGAGCTCCTTTTATGGGAGCTAAAAGTTAAGTCACATACCTCTGAAAATGGGGTCGAGTAGAGTAATTGAGAGGACATGGGAATGCCTCAAGTGTTCAGTTAGCTTCTATGGACCTCAGGGAAGCTTTTGTAATGCTGAAAAGTTCTTAAAAATGCTTGCAACTGAGAACACGATTTCACCTTGAACCTGAAAAATTTATGGTGAGTACACTATGAAAATGGTGTTGCAAATCAAATGCAGATGTTTGGATAGCTTCTATATGATGTTTAGAAGCTGTCTAAACCATAAAGCCTCAAAACGCACGAGTGGAATTGAGTTTTGCAAGTTTGAGTTCAAAGGTTCTTTAATGGAGTTTTGAAATGGTGATTTCTGGTTCAAGGCCTTTGGTAGGTGTTTGGATGTTATGGATAGTTTCTATATGTGATATAGAAGCTATGTGAAAGGTTATTTGAGTGTCTAAGTGTTTGGTTTGAGTCTTAGCTTGTGATGAGCTTAAAAGCTTTGAAATGGAGGGAAAATGGAGTTTTTTGGTTTGGAAGTGTTTGAGAGGCTAAGGAAGGTATAGTCACCTTCTAATTGATGTATAGAAGTTGTCTAAACCATTGGTTAACACCCAAAATCTTTGGAACTCAGAATCACTATAAAAGTGCAAAGATGGAAAAATGGAGAATTTCAAGTGAGGTATGACTTGGAGAATTCTGGTGTAATCATGCAATGAGCAATGCCCACTATTTTGAGGCTCCCATGTGACTTTGTACCATGTTGCTTCTTTGTGAAGAAATGAGATTTTTGGTTTTCCATGGTGAAGTACAATACTTTAGGCATGCTTGTAAGACTTTGATCTGATCTTAGAGAGGTTGCTTGTTGCATTTGAAGTGCTTTTGCTGCAAAGGAAACATTGATGTGGCTCAAAAGAAGAATGGTTGTGATTAAAGTCACTTTACTAGAATGGAAGTGTTAACATTGTGCCATTAATGGAATGATCAATTGGATAATGGCTTAAACACTTGGATTATAGCTCAAAAGCAAGTGTAGTCTTTTGATTATGGTGCTTTGAACAAGTTATATGGGCT
This sequence comes from Vicia villosa, assembly GCF_029867415.1. NCBI lineage: Eukaryota > Viridiplantae > Streptophyta > Magnoliopsida > Fabales > Fabaceae > Vicia > Vicia villosa. The sequence goes on from NW_026706283.1 coordinate 152,119, forward strand.
GCAAGAAAGGAATCTTTCAAATTTGAACAAGTTTGATTCATAACATCTTCACTTTCTTCATATTTTTCTTCATTTTCAAGTGTTCATGGTGCCTTATTGTCAAAATCATATCTCCATGATTAAGCCATGAAATTTCATGCTACTTAGGAATTTGGAAAGCCCTTGCTACATACTTCAATTCACTTGTTGAAAGTTTCTTCAAACTCTTTTTGGATCATTGAGAAAAATGGCCACAAAGTTAAGAAAAATCCAAGTAAAACACTTGAAAAATTTTCTAAGTCTTTGAAAAATTATCTTCTTAATTCCATATCTCTCAAAATAATAATTTTTTGCAAAAAGTTCTATTGTGATAAGTTGTTTGTTTTTCCAAGATCTACAACTTTCATGTTGGGAGATTTTTGAGTGTGTAAGCAAAATTTGGAGATCCATGAATTAGGTCAAAATACACTTAAAAATCCTAATTTGACTTTTTGTTGACTTTTTATTCTTGATGAATTCTTTGAATCCTTATGATGATGATTTGGATCCTTAAAAGTCAATAGTTGACTATTTTTCTCAAAAGTTAAAGGTAGACTTGCACAGTTGACTTTTTCCAGATGAACTGCAGCTTTGTGATTTCCAAATGAATCAAGCTCTCCTTTTCAAATGAATGATATGGATGGAATATGATGATGATTTGGATGCCCTTGAATCATATTTTGAGTCTTGGAACCATCTTCTGATTAAAAGTCAACCCTCCAATGAAATTAGGTCAAAAACCCTAATTTGAGCTTTTGATGAACTTAAAGGTGATTGATCTTGCATTGACCCATCTTTGGACTTTGATTTTGATTGGAGAACCCTTTGAATCATAGAAGAATGTTGAATTTTTTTGTGGGCCTCAAAACCCTAGCTTGCTCAATTTCTTCTTGATCAGTCTCCTGTCTTAGGACACAAGCAACAAACAATAACTTTTTTGTATTTTTGATTAGCAAATGATAAATTCATGATGATTATGACGACAATGATGAACCTAGTATTTAAAATATGGTGGGATCTTAGTGGTCAAAAATTGGGGTGCAACAGGGGTGAGATGTCGATTGCTTATACCTAGATGTTGATTTCTAGGTAGAAGTTGCACTAGGTGGTGATTAGGGGAAAAGTTGTAAACTAAGACTATTTAGGCTTTGAACTAGTACTGATAATAGTGGATTAGGTGTTGTTGCACTGAATCAGGTTAACAATTTATTGTGTTATTTATCATTCTGCATTTTGTTTAAGTTTTGATAATTGTGTTGAGAGTCAGTAGATGGTATAACAACTATCTTAATATTGTAGATTGTTAGGACATTCTTCCTGACATCTTTTGTACGAGTGCCAGAATTTTAATTTCTAAAATTCTAAAACATTTTAAGATTGGTGTTCCAAATTTACAGTATCTCTCATCGGGGACCGGATCTAGAGTTTGAATAACGCATCATGACCAACATGGGATATCATTAAGATGCTACCAATATGGTATACTTCTTTCGTCTAAACAAGTCTACTCTAGTCATTTTTAACTATGATGACCCCACTGAATTTCACATGGAAAATGTTGAAAAGAAATCGATAAATGTTGAAGAACAACAAATAGGAAATAATGATCAGCATGAAGATACAAACATGCTTGATGCAAACTCTCTTGATGCAAACTATGGTGAAGACGAGGCTTCTCTCCAAATGGTTAGTCTTTGATGCATCGTCGAAGGCACAGCCGCCACATGGATCCACTCTCTTCCAAGCAAAAGATTGTAATTAGCCTTTGCTGGTATCACCATGAACATCGTTGGCTTGGTGACGGAACCCACAGTTAAATTCACTTGAATTACTCCTAAAGTTTGCCCTATCTTGCCTTCATAGTTGGACAGAACCATATTATGTGGTCTTATATCAGTATCGAACATACCAATTCTCTTCAGCATATATTGGGGCATTAGGTTTACTGCTGCTCCCCCATCTACTAACACTTTGTTAATGCCAACATTTTCAATCTTGGCTCTTATGTAGAGTGGTTTCAAATGATTCCTCATACCTTCATCAGGCCTTTCGAAGAAAGCGTTATGCTCTTCGACTGCCCCATTGTTGAGCACATAATAACACACAGGTCTGTGTCTTGCCATTTCTTCCTCATCAGCTTCCTCAAAATCTTCGACTTCTGTTTCTTGGTTATACTCATGAGGGAGTACTGACACAACATTGCAATTGAGATTTATAGACGATACTCCGTCTGAGTCGAAGTCATTCGTCAGCCTATCGTCTTCCTTCCAAGGGCTGGAATGCATCTTTTCTACTTCTTTCTCATTTTCAGAATCGAATAACTTACGCTCCACTAGAGGTTTACTTGTCCTTGCCCCCTGCATTGGGATCTGATTGCGACTTGATTCTCCAGTCTCCCTTGGTTTGTATTCCCTTTGGGCTTTCTTCATCCTCTGGTGCCTTCTCCATTGGGATCTGGACATAGGATTTTTGACTTTGTAGTTTTCCAACCTGTACATCTCTCGATTGGAATTCTGGAATTGCTTCCTATATGCCATTGCAGTTCTTCCACCTTGGTCCCAACTTCGCCATTTGTTGGTTCTGGTACCAGCTTGCATCCATCTATCCCTGGGTATGTCTGCAGGAACTTTGAATGTGACCCTTCGAGCTCTAGGGTGTGGGCTGTCAGGCCTCCTTGATGGGGTCCGTTTGTCGAACCCATACAAGTTAGGACGAAGTCCCTGGGTCTCCCGACCCATATAAAGATACACCCTTTCGAATGATCCTGCTAGCAGTTCGTCATAGACTGCACCACATCTAGGGCACAGTGCAACTTCAGAGTTGTCGTTGTGACTCCTGACCAAGAAACCAACCAAGCTTTCTTCAGACCTTGGGTATACTTTCAGCAGCAAGTTTCCTCCTCTCCAAGGTTGCTCCATTCTTTCTCGCAGGGCCCTCTCGAAATTGGCTTGAACCCTTCGATTTGTCATCACTGAACATCTTGGGCACATCAGCCTTTTTCCACCATTTTTCACATGGCAATCCCAGAGATAATCCTTCATACTGTTTCCCCTTGGCGGGATTTCAATGTTTCCTTTCTCCCTTATTAGCCATTTTTCTAGTTCTTCTATTTCAGATAAAGGGCGTCTAACATTGACCATGTTCACACCTGCCGGTGGAGCCTCAGAAATTCGTATCTGCTGAAGCTTTAATGTGAGGTCTTCAGTGGCCTCACTTGTTTTTCCTTTCAGATCTTCAGTCATTTCAGCATCAAAGGATCCTTCAACATCAGTATTGAAGATCGAATTGGCATTTAGGCCTTCAGTAGCCTGCTTTCCACCTGCAATTATCTCCGATTCAGCAGCATCAACTTCGTATACTTCCACCATGTTGACGTCAAGTGGTTCACACAAGTTAGTGTCCGCCATATTCAAAGGGTCTGCGTCAACCTTCATAAGGTTATTGGCTTTGTCAGCAAATTTCAGACGTCCATCCTTGATAGCATTCTGAATTAGATCCCTGAAAAGAAAACATTGTGAAGTTTTATGGCCTAAAAAACCTTGGTATTTGCAAAAACCTCGCTTCTTCCGTTGTTCTAACGGAGGAGTTTTTGAATTGGGAGGTACTATCATCTGGCCATCTTTTTACTAATAAATCAAATATTTCGTCACATTTAGTGACATCAAATGTATAAGTCTTCTTAGGAAATCTATCGCTCTTATCATTCTCTACTGGATTCTTTCCATTAGAAGGGGTAAGCAATTTGCAAGAATAGGGTGGCGCCTCTTTTAACTCAGCAAGATCTATTTCGACCTCTTCCATGTCGTATGAGTCTTCGAAAGGTTCGCCATCACCGTCGTCTGCTTCGACGTATGCTACTCTCTCCTTCTTATAACTCTTACTTGCTCTGGCCTTTTCTGCTTTTAACCGTTCGACCTATCGAACCCTGTCTGCCAATTGGGCTATATCTCTCAGGTATTGAGTATCCAGTTTCTTTCGAATTGAATAATCTAGGCCACCTGCAGCCATTTCAACTAATTCATGTTCTGGGATAGACGTGAAGCAAAACAACTATTGGACTCAAAGGGCACTACTTATGGGGATGAAACTAGTCATGGTTCAAGTGGTCAAAATCAAACAAATATCACTTTGATGTAGAACATGCATGTTCAGCAACAAGAGCACCATGATGAGGAAACTTGTTGGCGTGTTCTTTCAAAGCATCTCAAAAGGAGCGTTATCGATTAGTTTAGCAACATATGACTGCACATGATAACTCCTTTAATGCTTTTGAAACCTACATTACATATTAGTTTGCCAACATTCGTAGAGACATGGAAAGCAACCATGGTTCTACCACTACCGGCATCAACAACATATTATTGGCTTGTTTATTACTATCAATATGGAAATAATGGTCTGGGTTGGCATAGAGGTGTGAGACCACAACCAAAGCGAGCAAAACAACACCATTGAGGTCACCATAGGTGTCGTGAACACTAACTAGCTTGTTTAGTGGATAAAAGATATCATCTTATGTTGCATGAATTTCATTTTATTTTCATTTAGTTTGTAATGACTTTCATCTCTATTTTTTTGGATTGTATGACTCGTTGTGTTTATGTATTTGGTTTATGGAATTCTTCTCGGGCAATGTTATGTTTGTAATAAACTAGTGTTGGCTTTGTTTGAATTGTTTATTATTTATGTCTATGAATTTTCACCTTAATGTCATTCTATGTGAGTGGAATTATTGTGGATTCATTAGTATTTGCAACGCCTCTGAGTGTTTTATGTGTTATATGTGATTTTACTAGATGTTTGTAAGGCCTTTTTCTATTTTGGATGATGTCAAGGGGGGGGGGGGGGGAGCTATGCAAGAACAAAGTCTTTTTACGTGCTAAATGGAAGATGAATATATTTAGGGGGAGTTGTGATCAAGGCAACAAATACTTTATAAGTTTTGCCATCATAAAAAAGGGGGAGTATGTGAGTGCACTATCCTTTTAGATGTTTTGAATGATGTCAAAGATAGGACTGAGCATTTGTGTACATTGTAACACCCTTCTAAAACCCACATAAAATGCGTATATATATTTTTACAAAAATACAAACAAAATATAATCACCTTCAAGGGTGTCATATCTTCATAAAAACATCATAACAAAAAATGTCCTGCTCCGTAACACGAGTTTGTAGATTATTTAAAGCCAATACTTCTTTAAAGACAATAACGATAAATCAACTTCTCGCAACGCAATTCATAGTTCAAAGCATCTTAAATATCATAGCACGTAGTTCAAAATCTCAAAATAAATAAAAGAACTGAATTGTTCCAATCAAACGACCTCAACCCAGATGTTACGTATCAGAGTAAAACCCTCTTATTCGACAGAAGTAAATTTATGCACCCTAAAGCTATCCTCTAAGCTTAAACGAAGTATTCCTGATTACCTGCACGTTACCCATGCATCAAGGCAACGTTTCCAAGTAGAAAGGGTGAGTAATTCATAATTATTATAAAAGACATAAGGAATAAATATAGTACATACACCACAATCATCAAAGATCACATACATGTAAATCATCATACTACACATATGTACTCACCTTTTCACATCACTAAACCATTCACAGCATAATCATGTAAAAAAATCACAATCATAATACAATACTATTTATTCACACATCGTTAAATCATCACTTAATTAACCAGTATGTAATGCCACAAAGAATGCAACGCATCATCAATTGACTCATGCATGTGGTACTAAAACTCTACTAATGACTTAGTCATCATTCTCTAAAGATTCCCACCAATAGGATCGATTCCCGATTAGAACCAGAGCAATATTGCACTTAATCCTTGCTATGGGGTTGAGGCCATCATTAGACAAATCGTCCTGGAAACATCACTGGACTAAAAGTCCTTATATATGCCATGAATACATGATACAGTAACAAAATAAATGTGACCACGACTAGTCAATATGCACCACCATTCATATAAAATCATAATATTCATCACATACTTCTCATTATACACAACATTATTATCGATACAATTCCTCAAATCTCAAATCTGAAAATTGTTCCAACAATTCCAATTCTCGCATCATCAACATAGACATATGCAATGATTTCCTACTCAATGCATCGACTACAACATTCGCTTTTCCAAGATGGTAGTTCAAACCAAAATCATAATCTTTCAAGAATTCCAACCATCTTCTTTGCCTCAAATTCAACTCTCTCTGATCAAACAAATACCTTAAACTCTTGGAGTCACTATACACATCAAATATCGACCCAAACAATAATGGCTCCAATGTTTCAAAACAAACACAACGGCGGCGAACTCTAAATCATGCGTCGGATAATTCCTTTCATGAACTTTAAGTTGCCATGAAGCATAAGCTACTACTTGTCATTTTTGCATCAAAACACCTCCCAAACCCATCAAAGAAGCATCATAATACATAACAAATGGTTCCAACGGATCCGGCAAAATCAAAATAGGAGCCTTAGTTAACATTCTCTTAAGCTCTTGAAAATTAGCTTCACATTGCAAAGTCCAATTAAAAGCTTGACCTTTCCTAGTAAATTGTGTCAACGGCAAGGATAACTTAGAAAACCCCTCAATGAACTTCCTATAATAACCAGCCAAACCAAGAAAACTTCTAATCTCAAAAACAAACTTAGGAACTTCCCAATGAGATACAGCCTCAATCTTCGACGGATCAACAGAAATACCTCCACTTGAAATCACATGGCCAAGAAAACTCACTTCCATCAACCAAAACTCACACTTAGAAAGCTTAGCAAATAACTTCTTCTCTTTCAACACTGATAACACAATCCTCTAATGCTTAGCATGATCATCCTCACTCTTAGAATATATCAAAATATCATCAATAAACACCACCTACATTTGTCACACCGAATGATAACACGAATTTATACCATATATTTAGCTTAAATTCAATTAATATTATTAGCATTTTCATTCAATTATGTTATTTTATTATGATATTATGCGGGTATTTGCGATGTTTCAGGTATTGTGTTCATGTTAAAGATTATTTGTAAAAAGAAGAAGAAATAGAGCCAAATCATTCATATTGATCCAAGAGAAGAAAAGAGAGGGTCTGAAGAAAATAGAGGGTGCAAAAGAAGGCCCAAAAGCAGAATGGTAGAAGCCCAACCCACGAAGGAGTTGAAAGCAACTACCTCATCACGTGGAGACGCCCGTCTCCAAGGGCCCTAGCCATGTCACAAGGTGGAGACGCCCGTCACCAACCTCTCTTAAAAATCTCCACTTAAGACGCACGTCTCAAGTCGTTCACCAAGTCAAGCCAAGAAGTGGAGACGCACGTCTCTGGGAAGAGTCAAAAGAGGTTACTACATTTACAGAAGAAAAAGTGCTTCATGAGAGAGAGAAAGCTACCACTTCTCAACTATAAAAGGAGACCGATAATTCATTATCAAGGGTCCGAATTTCTGCAACGAAACTCTGCCAAATTTATTTTCCGAACGCATTATTTCCTTCGCATTTTAATTCTCACCATTATTTTCTCACAACAAATTCTACACCGGAAATTGTTGTGAATTTTCAATAAATCTAACCATACGTTGGATTTAGTTTTTTTTATTCCTTGCTTTAATATTTTTCACCGAATAATTATCTGAAGAACGATCCAATCGACCTGTGGTGGAAGTTCAAGTACTCCAAGATTCAAGATTTTATTTCAGATTTATATTATTCACGTTTCTTATTTACTGCTTTACTTATATTCCTTTGCATGATATATTGTATGCCAATTGATATGCCTATTATTATGAATAGAATTGATTTATGCATGTTTAACCGTATCAATATGTCTGGCTAATTTATTTAGATATCGGTATGTAGAGTAGGTTAACCGTAGGTATCCGAAATAAGTTGGCTTAAATATGTTTTATTAAATATCACTTGTTTTTGGTTTTATGTCTAATCTAATTTGCTAAGGTTCTAAAATCAATAGAGCGAGAGTTTGAGATTTTAGGACTGATAAAGGTTAAAATCAATAGAGCGAGAGTTTGAGATATTTAACTGGATAGTAGACATGGAACATTAGTTTTAAGGATGGTGAAAGCGTATTAAAATTAATTAGAATTTATTTACTTTCATAAAGTGTTTTTAAACTCGACGCGGGATAGCGAGAGCGCACGTTAGGGAATACTTGCATGATCCGAGTAAACAGAGCGAGAGTTTGAGACTAGGAAATTTAAGTAGATAACGTCTTCATAAAGCGAGCATTTTATTAAATATGATGTTTTCGAAAAGCTTTTCTAAATCTAATGGGATGGCGAGAGCGTACATTATGAGTTAGGACAGTAGTCTAAATCAACAGAGCGAGAGTTTGAGAGGAGGACTTTTAAATGACATAGTTAATAGAGATTTTTAATTAAATAAGAACCATAGCCAATGAACCTTCGGATCACCTAAGTTAGACGAAATACATACTGATATCCGTTTATTATTATATCCTTAGAATTCATATTTTAATTTTCCCGTTAGAAACAACCAAAGTATTAGTAGCCTTAGCTTTACATAGTAACCTTAGATAACAGTAGATCGATTCATAGTCCCTGTGGATTCGATATCTTTTAAAACTACACGACACGACTGTGCACTTGCAGTTATCAGATTTATAGACACGTAAAGTCGCGATCAAACTCCCCCAAACTTGAACCTTTGCTTGTCCTCAAGTAAATAATCAGATTAAAAAAGGTGGACAATGAAAAATGAAATGCAGGTTCGCCACATCGTTCGGGTTGTACTTAGCCACAGAGTGTTTTTGTTGGAAACCTATGAGACAAATCTTAACAATAAGATTATAGTGGTGACACTAGAAAGCTCCTAGTATGCATACCAATCCGAATCATGCTATTATAGCTCGACCTTGACCTCGTCGTTTTGTTCTACCCGTTTCATTCACGCGCACCAAACGGCATGACTGAATACCATAGTGTCCATACCCCGTTCTAAAAGTAGTCTTCTGAATATTCTTCGTCTTCACACGAATCTGATGATACCCAGACCTCAAATGAATCTTACTGAATACACAAGTACCCACCAACTGATCCATAAAATCATCAATTCTCGGAAGTGGATACTTGTTCTTAATCTTGACCTTGTTCAATTGTCTAAAATCAACACATCCTCATAGAAACTTCCTTCTTCTTAACCAATAAAACAGGTGCACCCCTCGACAACACACTCGGATGAATAAACTTCTTCTCAAGTAAATCCTCGAGTTGACTCTTCAACTCTTTCAACTCATAAACTAACATCCGATATGGAGCCATCGATACAGGACTAGTTCCAAGAACTAAATCAATCGAAAACTTAACTTCTTGTTCCGGCGGTAAATCACTTACATCTTCAGGAAATACCTTGGCAAAATCGCGAACTGTTGGCAATTCTTCAATTGTTCTCTTCTCATGATTATCTAAAATTGCCAACAACATAAACAACTCTGCACCATCTTGCATTGATTCATCTACTTTCTTAGAAGACAAAAACAAATCTTCTTTGGCACCAATTTAAGGAAAGATAATCGTCTTCTCAAAACGGTTGATATACACACGATTAAACTCCAACCAGTTTATACCTAAAATCACATTAAGTTGCTCTAACGGAAGAAAAACTAAATCAATTCCGAATTCTCTTCCAAAGATACTCAACGGACAATTCAAAAACACAAAAGAAGTAGACATAGAACCCATAGCAGGTATATCAATAATCATACTTCTATGCATATCAGACAACACAAGATTCAATATCATAGCACAATCCAACGAAATTAAATAATGTGTTGCACCAGTATCAATAATAGCAATCAAAGGTGTACCATTAATAAAGCACGTACCTAGGATTAGCCTATCATCAGCAGTGGCCTTATCACCATACAATGCAAACACTTTTCCTTTCGCTTGCTCCTTCTTCGGTTTATCACACTTGGTACTAATGTGCCCTTGCTCACCATAATTGTAGCAAGTCACACCCAAACTAACTTTACAATCCACAGCCTTGTGACCCAGCTTGTCACACTTGAAACACTTAACAAAATTCTTGTTGCATTCATTAGCACGATGTCCTTCGACACCACACTTGAAGCACTTAACCGAAGAACTAGATCCTCCCCCACTTGGCTTTCCGCCATAACCAGCTTTCTTCTTCTTATCAACGTACGGTTTTCCACGGTATTGACCTTTCCCTTTCCCATCATTCAAAGCCTTATAGTGAGAACCACTCTCCCTGCTATCCTTGTCATAAATCCGACTATTGTAAACCAACTCCGCAAAATGAGTAATTTGTTGGTAACCAATAGCCTTCTTAATGTCATGCCTCAAATCGTTCACAAATTTCAAACACTTTGACCTCTCACCATTCATAGTATTGTAATGAGGACAGTACTTAATCAACTCTTGGAATTTTGCAGCATACTCCGCCACAGTTCCATTCCCTTGCTTCAACTCAAGAAATTCCACCTCTTTCTTCCCACAGAAATCTTCCAGAAAATAGGTCTCCAAGAATGCATCGTAAAAAAGATCCCAAGTAATTTGAATACCCTCTTCTTCACACCTCTGAGCAGTGTTACCCCACCAATCCTCAGCTTCTTTCTTGAGTATGTGAGTACCAAATTACACTCTTTGCGCGTCCGTACAATTCATAACCCGAAATATCTTCTCAATTTCCTTCAACCAAACTTGTGCCTTATCAGGTTCTTGCTCTCCCTCAAAGATAGGCGGATTGTTCCTCTGGAACTTCCCCAAAGATTGAAACTCTCCATCATCACCATTCCGATTACCGACATTCACTTGAGGAATCTGACCAAGAGATCCAACCAACATCCTCAATGCATCAGCAATGGCATCATCGTTCCTTCGAGCAACCAATGTCTTGAGACAACCAACAACCAAAACATACAAAATAGTATTGATCGTGTTAGATACACAAATCTAATACAACGGGAGTAAAAGACATTAATGACCTTGACCAACTGGTAGACCATGCTTTGATACCACTAATGTAAACAAATATTCACAGAGTATATTATCATGCATAAAATAAAAAGGGCGTCACATGTTGTTTTCACCGCAATGAAAACCCAAAACAAACATACCAATCATGCACTAATCACCTTGTAACACAATTTGATACTTCATGCTTTCATAAAATTATGCACATCGCACGCGGAATAGTAATCATCAAGAAATTTTAATGAATATATCCCATACTATATTCACCTACCTAAAAATCAAGTATTCATAAATCAGGATGTGAAAATCCAAGATTATATGAAACTCTTAATTTTTAGATTGAAGTTTTCTTGAAAAAAGATGCGGGCAAATTTTGGGGTATAACAGCGTACAACCTCTAAAAAACACCAACATACTACAAACTACGTAGACTCTTATCCTCCCTAAGGAGGTACGTAGGCACTTGGTAACAAGGCGAGTCTCCTTTCCCAAAATTTCAATAAGGCTAATATTTGCCCTATTTAACTGTCTGTCACCTTTCTTTATTAGCCATAAACCTTTGCCTTAGACAAAACCTTAGGAAAGGGTTAAGGGTGCCTAACACCTTCCCTTGACCTGATTATAATAACTTATCCAGATCTCTAAACTTCGTAGCGTTTTCTATTCGCCCTGGCAGAATAGGTGGCGACTCTAAAATCTAAATTTTAAGGGCAAGTTGCTACACACAACATCCTCTTTTAGAGCATAAGAGGAAACTTAAAGAAAATGCAAACATCCACTTGAACTATCCATTCAAAGACATAGAGAAACCAGACCCCTATATTGGATAACTCAGAACACAGGACACAATTGTGTTCATGACTCAAAACACAAGACACAAAAGCAAATATTTGCAGAAAGAAGGAACACTGCAAACAAGTACAGTCTCTAAATAGGACAACCTATTCAACATCTTTGTAAAACAACTGGAAAAGTATGACCTCAGGTTTAGCAATGTCTGACCACCACCCTTTTTCCCTATGTTTGCCACAAGTTGACTAACATAACATTCACAAAACCAAACTCAAGACCACACCCATATCCGAACGAAGGACACGAGAACACACAAACAGAGACACGTAATATGAAGAAGAAAAAGAAACACAAAGACTTTAAATACCTGAGCAAAAATAACGCACCTAGACTGTAACACATGTCTTAGTCAAGAAACGCTACTTCAAAATAAATTCATCAGGTAATGTTGTACACCGGATAGAAGAATTAAGTTCATCAGAACTGGATTTTTCTATAAATGACAGTTTCCAAAACATGTATGGAAGTCAGAACACGTGATACACACCATCAATACACGTCTTAGATAAAACATTTAAGAATAATCCCTGCTGGTCTTCAAGGATAAGCCATGTCTTGAGATATGTCCTAACTTCAAGTTCGACATTTTCCTACAGATTAAGTAGATTAGTCTTTAAAAGAATTTTCCATAAGATTAAAAGCAGTAGTGCACTATCTTCAGCCCTCAGATTTTGCAGAGAAAAATAAATCCTCCCAGACACCACATAATCTCCCAAAGTCCAACTTGAGAGACCTGAGACCAAATGATTAAATCAGTCACCTTCATATGATTCAACCATTTATGCCCTGCCAAGCATACTAAAATTTCACAACATGTTTTCCTGACATTTTACTTCCCCGACTGTATTACTACAGCTCCAATCCATGGACAGGTCCAATACTTCTCCTGTTATAGACAATAATGCTTCAGTTAAAGATGAACCTTGAAGCACAGGATGAAGAATCCTAAAGGACTTCATCTTCCCATAGTGTAGGGTTAAAACTACTATATACTCCTAGTTGGACATACCAGCCGAGTATGACTTCATACTGTAAAATCAATCCTGACTTTTGTTGGAAATCATGAACAATAATTGTCATGGGTGTTGTTCCAATATGACAAAGGTAAAGAGGATAAAAGTTTGAATTTCAAAATTATAAATCCTCTTCACTATTCCAGACATCTTTTACAAATCCAAAACCAATAGCTCCTTTAGAGAGTTATCAAGTACCCTGAGCAATCCACATAAGCAAAGACACACTTGACTTGGAACTTTTCACATATTTCAAACCAAATGCTATTAGCTTCCTTGTTGCACAAGTTTCAGATTGCCACTTTCTATCCCTTGCAGAAAAGAAACTAACTCCTTGAAGAGCAAGTTGATCAGATCCCCTATCTAATGTTGAACTCCTAGCAACTTCTGGATAAAATTGTTGTTTAGTATTGCCTTTCCATTACCCCTTGTGGATATTGCCAAAAGCTCCATATATTGCTCGATCTCAGAACCTTGAGTGTTCTAAATGCATAAATGCATAAACCTTCAGATAAATACTTCATCTCCCATTTGTATTCACCTTTAGTCCTATGCACGGCCTCCTACGTACCTGTGACTTAGGCTGTTTCTTCTCCATGATAGAAGTCATGACAACCTCCTTGATCACACCAACACCAGAACAGGTATGTGCTTCATTCTGGACAAACTGGGCTTACTTGGATGAAGAGGTAAATACCTTAGATGATGTCTTAACATCAGATCCGACATATACCTTTTACACACAGATTCAACAACAATGGTTTTTGGAGGAACCCCTGTTGAGGATACAAGGAGGTTCTTCAGCAACTGATCATCCTTCATGATCAGACATCATACAGTGACATGCATGATACACACCTCAGGAACATATGTAAGACCTCCTGTCTAACATTGAGGTGTAAGCAGTCAATCTTCTGCACCTAAAGAAGAGATTCCTTCTAATAGGTATCTGGAGCAAAAAACAACAAGCAAATGGTAAAGTCAACACTATACTGTAACGACCGTTTTTATTTGCGTATTTATTTAATTACGTGTTATGTGAATTATTTGTTAGATTATGTGTTCTTTATGTGCTTATGTGATATTTGTGTTATTTATTGGGAATTATTAGTAAATAACATAAGTTGGTAAGTTTACTAGTTATTGGGCCTAAGTTGATATTAGTATTTGAGAGGTGCTAAATAGAGCCCATAGGTAATTTGAGGTTTAGTGAGGGTTTAACAAAACAAGAGAATTGAGGGGAATTAGGAATTAGAGCTCATTTGACAAAATTGTGAAAGAAGAGAGGAGAGGAGAGAAGATGAGAAGCTAGGTCTTGAAGATAGAGTTGGCTTCAATCCAAAACCCAGGGTAAGGGTGGGGTTATTTCATGCTAAAGGGATGTATGATGATGTTTAGGGTGGGTTAGATTGTATGTAGGAACCATGGATTGAATGTTGTACAATATTAGGGTTTTATGATGAAATTGCATGAATTTTTGGTTGAAGTGTGTTTTTATTGATGATTGATGATTAATGATGTTAGATGTTGTGATTATATGTGTTTAATTGTTGATTGCGATGCGTTTTGGTTGGTGGAAGTGTGTTTACGCAATTATGTGTGATTCTGTTATTTTTCTGCATAATCGCACGTCCGCTAAGCGGCCTTGGCTCGCTAAGCGGATGCTGAGTGAAAATTTGAAAATGCGCAAGCTCGCTAAGCAAAGCTGGTCCGCTAAGCGGAGCTGCGAGTTTGGTTCGCTTCTATTTTTAGTCTGTATTAACGCGCTTCAAGCTGGGATATTGAATTTGAGTTTCCATAAGCTCGTTCAAGGGTCGCTAAGCAGACTATGCTGTATAAAACTTTTTGTAACTTTGAAATGATGTATCTTTTGATCCGTAACTCCTTTTTAAGTGTCGTTTAAACCCCCGTGAAATTCTAATTGATGTCTTTTTAATGGATATGACATGAAAACCTTTGTATATCTTTTTGAACCTTTTCTTGTATTGTATCGGTTGATGTTGTGATTGATGTTGTGAAGTGAAACATTGTTGTATGATGGTACAACATAGCGACGAGAATGTGAAGTGATGGATTACTATAAAAGTAATGATGTTTAGTCGATGTTGTGATGTGTTGTAAATGTGTGTTTTATGGATGTGCATTAATGTGTCGCATCCATTGCATAAGTGTCTTTTAGCCTGAAAATGGCAACAACTATTAGGCTGAGAGATGGCAACGACTATTAGCCTAAGAGATGGAAATGACTATTAGCCTTAAAATGGCAACGACGATAGCCCAAGTGGCAATGTTTGAGACGGGAGTTTTACTCCAAATGGTACCACATGCATTTGCATAAGTCGAGTCTCATTTAAATTGCATTTAAATTGCATCGATTTGTGTTTGAATTGTTGAGATGATGAGATGTTTGTTGTGACGTGATGGAGAGATGTTATTCTGATGCATTGATACTGTAATTGTGAATTGAGTATGTTGTAATAATTGATTATTGACATTGTTGTCGTTCTGTAAGTTGTTTAGTGACGATAGTTGTTGTAAGATGTTATGTGATGAGAAGTGGCGATATATGTATGATCTTTACCATGCTTTGAATATTATTATACGTTTCTTTATAACGAATGATATCTCACCCCTTCTGTTTGAATGTTAACCTTCGTTGGTAACTTGCAGGTAGCGACATGGAGTAGTCGTTTACCTATTAGCTCGAGTCGGTGTGTCTATGCTCTGATACATAGCATTCGGGGGATGTTTATTTGTTTTGGTTGTGTCGTTATGCCTTTCTTGATTTTGTTGTTGTTCTCTTTGTTTTGAGACATGTTGGATATTGTAGCCATGTTGGCAAAGATGTTATGATTTGGATAATGTTGGTTCTGAATTCTGTTGCGATGTTATGAAGTAGTTTGGATTTAAATGACTAATGATGTATGATTTTCCTCCGTTATACGTGTTATGTATCTTTATATGTGAGCTTTCCTGAGATTTGTTTAAGAAGATATATGTGACGCCTCGAATCATGATGTTTGTTTTGAGTGTTTGAACTCTGATTTTCCTATAAATTGTGGGGTACATTTGGGGTGTTACATATACCTTAACCATCTCTACATCTTCAAGACTCATTAATGCATTTCACACCTTAGTACATCTATTCCAATATGTGAAGACACCACATAGTTGGACTCTGTACTTAAGAGGGGCCTCCTTTAAGTATTCATACCTTGTTCTTGATATGGTTTGTTCAGCTCCCTTTCCTCAAGTTAATATTGAAGAATCAATCCAATGGATTGGATGATACTTCCAAAGTGCATATACTTATTAACCACTGAGTCTAGGTTGATACACTTTTCATTATTCCTTCTTAGATAATAGTTTTTCTTTGTTCAGAACCAGAGTTCCATGTTGTCATATACTTGACAGATGAATCAAGTTTGAGTAAACAACCTCCATCCTGTTTGTAGAAAAATCTATCAACCTCGAACCTTTGGATAACAGCTTTCTTAAATCCTTTTCTCTAAATTTTTGATTCGTTTGGTCAGAAGAACCAAACAGATGCCAGAGATAATGTTCTTGCAATTAGTATGGACTTTATACAAGAATAACCTTCTTGAGATGTCCTTCAAATGCAACAGCATGCTAAGCTTCTGCAGTCCTACTTCATTGGATCAGAAATAAACCAACCCAAGAAGTATCCCGTATGTTGCTCGTGTCCTGATCAACATATGCATCTAAGACAAGTTTCTAGCATTGAACCTTCTTAGATCCGGATGCCTCCTCTTCGAAATCAGGAGTAGGTTCCAAACATATGTGATCACCACACATTTGTTCTTCCCCCAAAGTATTTGTTGTGCAATCTCTTTAACAAGAAAAATTCTGCATAATTTGCTGATATGATGTCTCAACATTTTGAAGAACATCATTCAAGAATTTCACCAAGAGACCCTTCAACAAAGACATGTGGTTGGCCTTCCAGAGAAGAGGAAAAAATAAATTGCTTTCTTCCGATCTCCTATCAATGAACTTATTGAAAATGCCTTTATGAGTGGGCCTAAGACAAACCTGAAGTATCTTTGACTACTTTAATAAGTTAATCGACACAATCCTCCATGTATCACACCATAGGATACATCATCAAAGGATACACCAGAATTTTTCCTTCAAATGCACTGAAATAAATGAAAAACTCCTCCACCAAGCTTTAGGCACAACATGGGTCACTTCTCTCCTAACAGCCCTAAGGCAAGGTCACCCTACACCTTGTCACGAATAGACCATCCTCCACTTCTAGGGACCATTCTCAAACATATGAACTGGACAAGTTCATACACCTTTTCAACTAAACTATCTTTCTTGCATATGAATCAGAAAGTATCCTCCCAAGATCTCATCTAGAGAATTGAACAGGATGCCTACTTTGATAGCAATTGAAATTCTGGTGAGTCATACTTCAGATGTCAGATGGCATATTAAGACATATGATCCAACAATAAAACCACAACAAGGTATATATCGATATATACATAAAAGCTGAAAAGCAATAAACAACACACACAATTGTTTCCCAGTTTGGTGACAAACACCTACTCTGGGGGCATACCAAGCCAAGAATGAAGTTCACTACTAGTAGTATCAATTCAAAGCAAAATTCCCCCGTTTACAACTTCTCACTTAATCACCACCCAATGACCCTTCTACCTAAGTTCTCCCTAGAGATGAGAAACCACCATCTCACTTTAAACCACCATGTGATGTCTAGTTGTTAACACCTCAGCCACTTGTCATACCCTAATTTTTGACCCCCCTGAGATGACATATCTTCAGGATTTTTCATCAGGTCAAGACAAGTACCCAGAGCAGTCATTTCTCCATCTGGTACCTAATCAAGGATGCTCAAAGACAAGAAAGCTCAGGCAAAGGATCAATCAATACAAGGATTAGTCCCTAATACAATCATGAGGCTCAAAGACTTCACTTTTCTCATCTATGATTGATTAGACATCCAGTCATATGAGTACAGGTTTACTCAGGTCGCCAGACTAGGGTTCTGAGCCTATCAAGGACTGAAATCAGGGATCACATTTGGGAAACCCTAAAAAACCTCAGAGGGTCATTCAAAGACATCAATCATCTTCAAATAACTCATATTACAAGGTCTACTGGACATCACACTTCAATTCAAAGTCTACAGTCATTACTTTCACATGGTCGACAAATTAGGGTTTTGACCTAATTCACCAAGATAGTTGACTTCTGATCAGGGCATGAATCCAAAACTCAAGACATGATTCAAAGATCTCTACTACCTCCATATAATCCATTTATATCATCCATTTGTGGAGAAGATCTTATTTCTACACAAAAGCCCAAAAATTCACTTTGTCAGGAAAAAGTCAACTGTGAAGGATCATCATTGACTTTTAAGGCTTTTGGTCAAAAAATGACTTTCAAAGATCAATATCATCAATATATGGATGTCAAAGTCATTTGGCCAAAGAAATTCAAAGAAATTCATCAAGGAGCGAAAAGTCGGGAATTAGGGTTTTTGAAGGCATGGTGAGATCTCAAAATTTCACCTACACAACTCAAAAAAACTTCCAACATGAAAGTTGTAGATCTTGCAAAATAAAACAACATCTTACAAAGGAACTTTTTTCAAAAGATCAACCATTTATGAAGTTTTGGAAATTTTGAAGTTTAGGTCATAAACACTTAGAAATTTTTCTAAGTGTTTTAACCTAGTTTTCATCCAACTTTAGGCTCATTTTTCACAAATTTCCTAAATGATTCTGAAGAAGACATAAACTAATGATTTGAAGTAGATGTTTAGGGCTTTCCAAATTGTGTTCAACCTTCTCCAAATTCAATTTGAGCTAGGAGTTATGCTTGTTCAAAGTTGGCCTCATGAAGTAAAATTATAGGTCATGGACACTTTTGGACTTTGCAAATTTTGTGCAAATAACCTCTCTTATGGATGCTACACGACCCATAACACATCTGAAACCATGCCATGCATTCATTTTCACCATGCCATAAGAATTGAAGAAGATTCTAAAAAACAAGAACATGTGATTATGTAATGATTACTTTTGTGAATTTATGGCAAATTGATGAATCACCCAAGGAATCTTCTCATCAACCAATTAGAGCTCACTTTGCATCTGAAATGTCCCCTAAGATCAGATAGAATCAATGGATAGGGGAAGCTAGCCCGAAAATGCATCATTGCATTTTGGAGATTCTTTGAATTTCTTCATGGCTAAGAAACCAAAACTCTCCCATTAAGCAAGCTCACACTCTCACTCAGTACTGAACCAATTCCCTATAAATAGAGGCCTCATTCTCATTCAGAAAACACACCAAAGCAACCATATTACTTGCTTTCTCCTTCTCTCCTCTTGTTCATTGTTTTTCAAAGTTCTTGGGCAAGAAGAATCGATTTCTTCAAACCAAAGCTTATCTTTGGGAAGTGAGCATTCTAACATCTCAAGGGAGGTCATTTGAGGTGATCCAAGCACCTGGATCACTTCTGTAGGTGGAGGAACACCATTGTTGCTCTCACTTTGGAGCACTTGCAGTTGGAGGTCCATGGAGTGATTCAGAAGGTTTCAAGGCAAGCCAATCATCCAGACACACTCCTCAGGTCATAGTGAAGCTAACCAGATGGCTGCAGCTCATCTGTAACTCAGGATTCAACAACCTCCATGTCCACTTGAAGCTCAAATCGAGGGAGGTCCATAGAACAATTCAGAAGGATTCAGGCTACAATAAGCATCCAGTTAGCATCATTGAGTCTCAGGGAAGCTATTGAGATCATTCATTCAAACCCAGGTGCTCTCAATCATCCTCACGATCTCCATTTTCAGAGGTAAGTTTCTGAACTTCACCTCTCTAATTTAAGTACCTTTTGTGAAATAGCTCGATTCTATCTTGTTCAGCATCATCAGAGGATTGAAAACCCTCT
Source organism: Vicia villosa (assembly GCF_029867415.1). Classification (NCBI taxonomy): domain Eukaryota; kingdom Viridiplantae; phylum Streptophyta; class Magnoliopsida; order Fabales; family Fabaceae; genus Vicia; species Vicia villosa. The sequence goes on from NW_026706283.1 coordinate 171,964, forward strand.
ATCATCATCCATTTATCTTTCAGTATAGTCATTTAATTTGATTTTGAAATTTTAGGGTTCTTCACGATTTCTGATAAATTAGTTAGATGTAGTTAATGATAGTTCATGTTAGTTACATATTTAGAATCGTGAGTGAAATTAGAGCAAGTTTCGTGTTTACATCATGACAAATGGTTGAGAAACGAGTGAGTTCAGAAATCCAAAAATGGAGAGCTTGAGGTTGAAGACGAAGATGGTGGTGGCGCGCAAATTTGAATTCTCAGGGCAGGTTTTATTTTATTTTGAATGGTATGCGTTTTATTAACGACTAAACAACTTGCCCTAGTGGCCACACATGCGCCCTTAGTATCATCATGCCACAAGTCTGGGGTTCGAATCCCCCTCGCCCCAGACTTTTTCATCCTTTTATTTTTTTCAGATTTTTCTAACTTGTTTTAAAACAAAACCAAATGCGCGCGTGTTATAGTCACCAACTGGCGTTTGGCTCAGTGGTGTTGTTTTGAGTGTGTGGCTATAAGGGCGTGAGTTCAAGCCTTGCTAGGACCAAAACCTATTTTTTTATCACTTTTCTAACTTAATTCCTTCACAACTTTAACCAATTATTTAACTTATCAAATTAATTCATTTTGACTTCATTTTTTAAACACTTGTTGATTAATATATATATTTTATAAATAATCAAAAAAATCATAAAAATATTATTTATTTCATATATTTTAATTAGGTTTAAAATAGTATGTTTTAAATGTTTTCTTAAATACTTTAAAACATATATATTCATTTTGTTTTAACCTAATTACTTTGTGAATAATGTTATGATAAAAACCCTATTTATTTAGGTCTTAATTAGGTATAGATTTCATCTTTGCCTTAATTAAGTTGACTTTTGTCAATCTACAAAATTGTTTTCAAATCTCCGATTAAACAGATGATTAAGGTTTTCAAACAACAAAACCTTATATCATTTCAATCTTTTCTTCAACTGTTTTCATAAACAGTAAATCATTTTTAAGTGGGCCTCTAATAGAGTGTAAGTCCCGAAAACCTTCTCTTCTTAGCTTGTTTTCAAAACTGTATTTTCAAAATCTTCTTTCTGTTTTCAAAAACATTTTTCTGGTATTTGAAGGGCATTATTCCCGGTGAAACTCTTCAGATACCTATGTGACCTTTGTCCATCTTCACTTCTTCTGTTTTCAAAAACCATTAACTGTTTATCATATACATTCAACTGTTATCAACAAAAACAACAAAAATTACTGTTGAGGCTCTGTACATACTTCTTCAATGGCCTCCACTCCATCCAGGTTAGGCTTTACAAGCTTTCAATTTACAGTCTTTATTTAAATTACTGTCAAATATAAACTGTGCATATATTAGTTTAGAACTACGTTTGAGTATAAACCTTAGGACAGTTAAACTATATATATATTATAGGAATATGACCTAGGATTGAGAATGTCTTCCCGGTGAAGGCTCTTTCCTAATTAGAGATCTGTAGTTCAAACCCCCAAGATGAATTATTCCCGGTGAAACATCTTGGCAAAAACCTTAGAATCCAAAAAAAAAATAGGACACATCCACCCAAAGAGGAATTATTCCCGGTGAAACCTCTTACCCATTTGCTTAGAGCCAAAATAAGTTCAAAACCACATAAGCTTTCTCTTGTGCTATAACAAGGACCCTCGATTAGCCTCCTCTTGGGCTTTGTACAAGGACCCACAGGCTTCTTAAAAGCATTTCCAGCTTCCTCTTGAGCTTGTATACAAGGACCCATCAGGTTTCTTATAAACATAGGAACAGGTCTTTAGTCACCTTTTAGCCTACCCTGGTGAGTTTCTTCCAATTTAAACCAGACTTAAAACAAGCTAAGTTTGTCTCAATCTCACATTGAGTACATTTTTGGAATGAGAGACATGGACAGTCTCTGTCACCCTTATCTTCATCAATCCTCCTTAGTAGAGTCTAGGATCTATGTTTTGGTCATCCTCAGCATTGAGTCAGCCTTCATCTTGGGCTTTAAACAAAGAGTCTCCACTAGATAATCTTTCTGCCATCCACTTTTCAATCATAAAAATCCCCTGGAAAGGGTTAGCCTCCAACATCTGTCTAAAAAGTCAAAATCCCTGGAAAGGGTTAGCTTCCACACATTCCTTCATATTAATAAAAACCCCTGGAAAGGGTTAGCCTCCAAAGTCAATTAAAATCAATCCATCATTTCAATAAAAACCCCTGGAAAGGGTTAGCCTCCAAAATTAATTAATAAATAATTTCATTCTCTTAGGAGATAATTTCCCCAAAAGAGTCAAAACCCCTGGAAAGGGTCAGCCTCCAAAAACATGATAAAAGTCAGTCTTTTAACAGACAAATTCACCAGCTGAGTCAAATCCCTGGAAAGGTTTAGCTTCCATCAAAAAACAGTCTTTTAATAGATAAAATCTCCTCAATAGAGTTAAAAAACAACAAAAAACAGTTAGCCTCAACCTTGGGCTTCATACAAGGCACCCAAACAATAAAACTCCCCTGTCAAGAGTCAGCCTCAACCTTGGGCATTGTACAAGGCAGATAATAGAGTCTCCCCAGTGAGTTCTTCATCACTCAGTAGCCACAACCTTGGGCTTTGAACAAGGCAGATAAACCATATCTTTCATGTGTCAAAGATTCCTAACACTTAGGATCTTTCCCCATATAGTCATCCATACTTAATTCATTTAAGAGTCCGCCACAACCTTGGGCTTTGTACAAGGCAGAAAATAGTGTTTTTCCCTAGCTAAAGTTAGCCACAACCTTGGGCTTTGTACAAGGCACATAAATAGAGTCTCCCTAAGTAGAGTCAGCCTCAATTCTGGGCTTTGTACAGAACACAAAAATACCCTGTAATTAATCCTCAATAGAGTCATCTCCCAGAGTCAATAATATTAATTAATCAATCAAAAAGCCTCAAGCTTGGGCCTCATACAAGCCAGCTAAAGTCAAATCTTTCATACAGTAGATAGACATAGCTTATCTCTATAAAGAGATATTTTTACTACTCTACCACATTCAAACAAACAAACATTTCAATTTCAATTTCAATCAAAGTCTCCCATTTAGGACTCTGAAAGACATGCTCTGGCACATCCCCAGACTTGTACACTTTCCCTAATTTGGACGAGCATCTTTCTTTCATTTAAGAGGCATCTGACTGGCATACTTGCACACACAAGTAAGGTCCCCCTCTTGAATGAAATGAATTCAGTTATTCTGTCACTCCTTTAAATGTTTGTGGTAGAATAGTACAAATACCTCTCTGTAGAGATAATTTCATGTCTCTTTACTGTAAACAGAGATTTAATTCCAAGCTTCAACCTTGAGCTTCAAGCAAGGCACCAAAAAACATTAATTTCCCTAGTTAGTTCCCCGAACTACATTAAGCTCTGACTTCCACTAGGGATATGTAGGCATGAGGTTCACAAGGAAACTCAGCGAGCTAATAAAATACCAAAAATAGTCAGTCTGTCTGTCTGTCTGTCTTTTCAAATCAATTCAATTCTCTCTCCTAACACAAAGGAGAAACTTTCCCAATCATAGCAATAAACACAAACACAATGACACAGAGAAGGTTCCTGTAGAGTACTACAGATATGTAGGGTGTTTAAACACTTCCCTATGTATAACCGACCTCCCGGACTCCAGAATTTCTAGTCTAGGTGTAAATCCCCACACTTAGCAAACTCTTAGGGTTTAGTTGAGATCTTTTTTCCCCTTTCCTACTCGTAGGACAAATAAGAAAGTTCGTGTGATATCGTAGGAAGAACTGAAATAAAATTCATCCCGCCACGGGCGCATTCTCCTTCCAAATTTCGCGTGAAGGGTTTAGCGTGCCGTCCTCCCAAGTGAAACGGGGAGGTAAAGAAAACGACACCACAGAAAAATGGCGACTCTGCTGGGGATATAAGTGTTCAAAACCTTGGTTTTTCATCCAAACCAATGGTTGACCTGTTGCTGGTCCAGCCCCAATGAGGAATTAGGGATGCCAAATTCCCCCTCAAACAAGAGAGGTCCTGCCTAACCTCTGTGTCATATCATGTGTTTGTTGCATATATATATTTGTTTATTTTGTTTATTCTGTATCGGGAAAGGGCTTGATTCCCCCTTGTGGTGAGAAATCCTATACCCGGATTTGAGTGCAACATAAGATAGGATGGAGGATGTCTTCCCGGTGAAGGCCCTCTAATCTTGGTTTCCAAGTCTACTCTTGGGATTTGCCTGGCTGGTTGTGATTAACTGCGCCACTGCATTCCGAGACTGATTTGTACCAGGAGGACCTAGAAACACATTAACCCCACTTAAAGCCTTTTTTAGGACGTAGAGCGGTGATTACGGAAGTAATTGTCACGCAGATACTACACTCAGAGAAAACTCTCTTATAGATACCAATCAACGTATCTTTAAGGTTGAGCAAAAACTCTGAGACCCCTAGAACCCGTTCTACAGGTACAAAAATCCTTAACCTTAGTTTACCATTGGGGCGGAGACTGCGTTTTGACTTCATGACCACTATACCCTTCAACGCCATGTTTGTTTAAAACTCTTGTGTGTGCATTCATGCATTCATGCATCATTCATTAATAAACAACTAAAAACAAAAAGAGTCTTTTTCGAGTCGTTTTTCAAGGAAACTAAATAACGAACGTTTTGAACTTCATAGAAAGAGAGAAACGGAGAAAGGACTTAAGGATCTATACCATGGATTACGGAAGAAAGAGAGCTAGGAAATACACCTTCAAAATTCCCCAGGTCGAGGAACTGGGAAAGCTCGGAAAACTGGTGGTCAACCCCCAGGCTTTCAAGGAGAAGTATGGAAAACTTCTGCCTTTGCTCAATACCAACATGGTGGATGGGATCCTTCCCACCTTGGTACAGTTTTACGATCCAACGTATCACTGCTTCACCTTTCCAGATTATCAGCTCATGCCTACGTTAGAGGAGTACTCTCGTCTGATTGGAATACCCGTGTACGCGCAAGATCCGTACTCCGGTTTGGAAAAGAATCCTGACGACGTTATCATTGCTGCAACTACTCCCTTGAACGTAGTCGACATCAGAACTCATATGGTGAGTAGAGGAGGAATTCAAGGATTACCCTCCAACTTCCTGTTTGATCAAGCTCGGTACTTCGTCAGCATCCAAGATATGAGCGCTTTTG